>NW_018400259.1:913-1066 GCF_002168275.2 Theobroma umbraticum | reverse complement strand
AGGCTTGGGTGACTATAAATGGGCTTTTCTTGTCAATGAATTAGTTTTTCTTTAAGTTTCTTGACCCAACATTCAATTACAATCTATTTTAGCTAAAACTGTAAAAAACTTCAACTCAAATTCAATTTTGAAGTTATAAAACCATTTAAAGAG
>NW_018400259.1:447-590 GCF_002168275.2 Theobroma umbraticum | reverse complement strand
TGTTTCCAAAGGCAAACATTCAATTATAATCTGTTTTAACAAAAAATGTAAAAACAATCAACTTAAAATCACTTATAAGATTATAAAATCATTTAAAGAGAGTAATAAGGATTTTGAAGGCTTGGGTAACTATAAATGGGCTT
>NW_018400259.1:0-145 GCF_002168275.2 Theobroma umbraticum | reverse complement strand
TTTAAAGTGAGTAGTAAGGCTTTTGAAGGAATGGGTGACTATTATTGGACCTTTGGTGGCAATGAATGGCTTTTTCTTTATGTTTCTTGAAGAAACATTTAATTATAATCTGTTTTAACTAAAAATGTAAAAGAATTCGGCTTAA
>NW_018400258.1:1572-1693 GCF_002168275.2 Theobroma umbraticum | reverse complement strand
TAGCTCATAGGTAAGTCCAATTCAATGTGTTCTTAAGAAAGGAGGAATGACTGTGGTTGCCAATGAAAATAATGAGCTTATCCCAACAAGAACTGTGACTGGATGGAGAGTGTGCATGGAT
>NW_018400258.1:1167-1361 GCF_002168275.2 Theobroma umbraticum | reverse complement strand
GCTGGTAAGGAATATTATTGCTTCCTAGATGGTTATTCTGGTTATAACCAAATTTTTATTGCTCCTGAAGATCAAGAAAAGACTACATTTACATGTCTTAATGGCACCTTTGCTTTTAGAAGAATGCCATTTGGATTATTTAATGCACCTGCCACCTTTCAAAGATGTATGATGGCCATATTCACAGACATGGT
>NW_018400258.1:772-911 GCF_002168275.2 Theobroma umbraticum | reverse complement strand
GCAATTGAGAAATTACCACCTCCAATAAATGTTAAAGGTATTAGAAGTTTTCTTGGTCATGTTGGTTTTTATAGAAGATTTATTCAAGACTTTTCAAAAATTTCTAAACCACTTTGCAATTTATTGGAAAAAGATGTGT
>NW_018400258.1:136-359 GCF_002168275.2 Theobroma umbraticum | reverse complement strand
AACAAAAAATCAAGTGGCAGACCATCTCTCAAGATTGGAGATTGAAGTTCAAGGTATGAATTCAACCGTAATCAAGGAAACTTTTCCTGATGAACAAATCTTTCAAGTTGGTAAGAAAACACCTCCTTGGTATGCTGATTTCATGAATTACCTAGTAAGTAATATCATTCCCCCTGATTTTAATTTTCATCAGAAAAAGAAATTTTTACATGATGTGAAATTT
>NW_018400258.1:0-126 GCF_002168275.2 Theobroma umbraticum | reverse complement strand
AAATGTGTTCCGGAAGAAGAGATGCAAAGTGTGCTTCACCATTGTCAATCTTCAAATTATGGAGGACACTTAGGAGGAATAAGGACTGCTGCTAAAGTCCTCCAATCAGGTTTGTATTGGCCTACA
>NW_018400257.1:1434-1573 GCF_002168275.2 Theobroma umbraticum | reverse complement strand
TAAACGGTTTTATAACCTCATAATTGATTTTAAGTTCAATTTTTTTATATTTTTATTAAAACATACTATAATTGAATTTCTACTACGAGAACTGTGAAGAAACAAGCATTCATTGACAAGAAAAGTCTATTTAGAGTCA
>NW_018400257.1:1251-1409 GCF_002168275.2 Theobroma umbraticum | reverse complement strand
TCGCTTTAAATGGTTTTATAATCTCATAAATGATTTTAAGTTGAATTTTTTTATTTTTTTTGTTAAAACAGACTATAATCGATTGTCTACCTCAAGAAACATGCAAAAAAAGTCATTCATTGAGAAGAAAAGTTTATTTATAGTCACTCATTCCTTCA
>NW_018400257.1:741-955 GCF_002168275.2 Theobroma umbraticum | reverse complement strand
TTCATTGAGAAGAAAAGTCCATTTATAGTCACTAATTCCTTCAAAAGTCTTATTATCCGCTTTAAATGATTTTATAATCTCATAATCGATTTTAAGTTAAATTTTTTTTAAATTTTTCTTTAAAACAGACTATAATTGGAAGCTTGCCTTAGGAAAGGTGTAGAAAACGCCATTGATTGAGAAAAAAAGTCCATTTATAGTCACTTATTCCTTT
>NW_018400257.1:412-570 GCF_002168275.2 Theobroma umbraticum | reverse complement strand
CTCGCTTTAAACGGTTTTATAATCTCATAATTAATTTTAAGCTTAATTTATTTGCATTTTTTGTTAAAACAGACTATAATTGATTATCTACCTCGAGAAATGTAAAAAAAAAGCCATTCATTGAGAAGAAAAGTCCATTTAGAGTCACCCATTCCTTC
>NW_018400257.1:0-188 GCF_002168275.2 Theobroma umbraticum | reverse complement strand
TGATTTTAAGTTCAATTTTTTTACATTTTTCTTTAAAACAGACAATAATTAAATATCTAACTCGAGAAACATAAAGAAAAAGCTATTGATTGAGAAAAAAAGTTTATTTATAGTCACCCATTCCTTCAAAAGGTTTAATACACGCTTTAAATAGTTTTATAATCTCATAATTGATTTTAAGTTGAATT
>NW_018400256.1:3963-4094 GCF_002168275.2 Theobroma umbraticum | reverse complement strand
TTTATAATCTCATAATTGATTTTAAGTTGGATTTTTTTACATTTTTGATTAAAAGATACTATAATTGAATGTCTACATCGAGAAACAAGAAGAAACAAGCATTCATTGTTAAGAAAAGTCCTTTTAGAGTC
>NW_018400256.1:3728-3908 GCF_002168275.2 Theobroma umbraticum | reverse complement strand
AAGTTGAATTGTTTTACATTTTTGGTTAAAACGAACTATAATTAAATGCTTGCCTTGAGAAACATGCAAGAAAAGCTATTCATTGAGAAGAAAAGTCCATTTATAGTCGCCCACTCCTCCAAAAGGCTTATTACTCACTTTAAATTTTTTTATAATCTCATAACTGATTTTAAGTTGAAT
>NW_018400256.1:3593-3713 GCF_002168275.2 Theobroma umbraticum | reverse complement strand
ATTAAAACATACTATAATTGAATGTTTACCTTAAGAAACATGAAGAAACAAGCAGCCATTAACAATAAAAGTCTATTTAGAGTCACCTATTCCTTCAAAAAGCTTATTACTTGCTTTAAA
>NW_018400256.1:3422-3571 GCF_002168275.2 Theobroma umbraticum | reverse complement strand
ATTTTAAGTTAAATATTTTTACATTTTTTGTTAAAACAGACTATAATTGAATGTCTGCCTGGAGAAATATCTAAAAAAAGCTATTCATTGAGAAGAAAAGTTCATTTATAGTCACTCATTCTTTTAAAAGGCTTATTACACGCTTTAAA
>NW_018400256.1:3195-3394 GCF_002168275.2 Theobroma umbraticum | reverse complement strand
AGTTGAATTTTTTTACATTTTTGATTAAAACATTTTATAATTGAATGTCTACCTTGAGAAACATGAAGAAGCAAACATTCTTTGACAAGAAAAGTTTATTTATAGCTACCCATTCCTTCAAAAAGTTTATTGCTCCCTTTAAATAGTTTTATAATCTCGTAATTGATTATAAGTTGAATTAGTTTACATTTTTTATTAA
>NW_018400256.1:2744-2871 GCF_002168275.2 Theobroma umbraticum | reverse complement strand
TAAATGGTTTTATAATCTCATAATTAATTTGAAGTTCAATTTTTTTACATTTTTTGTTAAAATAGACTGTAATTGAATTTCTACCTCGAGAATTGTGAAGAAACAAGCATTCATTGATAAGAAAAGT
>NW_018400256.1:2386-2542 GCF_002168275.2 Theobroma umbraticum | reverse complement strand
AATGGTTTTATAATCTCATAATTGATTTTAAGTTGGATTTTTTTACATTTTTGAATAAAACATACTATAATTGAATGTCTACCTCGAAAAACGTGAAAAAACAAGAATTCATTGGCAAGAAAAGTCCTTTTAGAGTCACCCATTCCTTCAAAAGGC
>NW_018400256.1:2161-2376 GCF_002168275.2 Theobroma umbraticum | reverse complement strand
CTTTAAATTGTTTTATAATCTCATAATTGATTTTAAGTTGAATTTTTTTAACACTTTTTTTAAAATAGACTACAATTGAATGTCTGTCTCAGTAAACGCGTAGAGAAAGCCATTCATTGAGAACAAAAGTCCATTTATTGTCACCCATTCTTTCAAAAGTCTTATTGCTCGGTTTAAATTGTTTTATATTCTCATAATTGATTTTAAGTTGAATT
>NW_018400256.1:2020-2151 GCF_002168275.2 Theobroma umbraticum | reverse complement strand
TTTGATTAAAACATACTATAATTGAATGTTTACCTCGAGAAACTTGAAGAAGCAAACATTCTTTGATAAGAAAAGTTTATTTAGAGCCACCCATTCCTTCAAAAAGCTTATTACTCGCTTTAAATGGTTTT
>NW_018400256.1:1882-1992 GCF_002168275.2 Theobroma umbraticum | reverse complement strand
TTATTTTACATTTTTTATTAAAACAGACTATAAGTGATTGTCTGCCTTGGGAAATGAGCAAAAAAAGTCATTCATTGAGAAGAAAAGTCTATTTATAGTCACTCATTCCT
>NW_018400256.1:1689-1872 GCF_002168275.2 Theobroma umbraticum | reverse complement strand
TATTACTAGCTTTAAATAGTTTTATAATCTCATAATTGATTTGAAGTTGAATTATTTTACATTTTTTATTAAAACAGACTATTAGTGATTGTCTGCCTTGGGAAACATGCAAAAAAAGTCATTAATTGAGAAAAAAAGTCAATTTATAGTCACTAATTCCTTCAAAAGTCTTATTACCCGCTT
>NW_018400256.1:1519-1679 GCF_002168275.2 Theobroma umbraticum | reverse complement strand
TATAATCTCATAATTAATTTAAAGTTGAATTTTTTTATATTTTTCTTTAAAACAGACTATAATTGAAGGCCTGCCTCAAGAAAGGTGTAGAAAAAGCTATTGATTGAGAGGAAAAGTCCATTTATAGTCACCTATTCCTTCAAAAGCTTTATTACTTACT
>NW_018400256.1:1038-1200 GCF_002168275.2 Theobroma umbraticum | reverse complement strand
ATTGAATTTTTACCTCGAGAACTGTGAACAAACAAGCATTCATTGACAAGAAAAAGTCCATTTAGAGTCACCCATTCTTTTAAAAAGCTTATTAGTCGCTTTAAATGGTTTTATAATCACATAATTGATTTTAAGTTGGATTTTTTTACATTTTTGATTAAA
>NW_018400256.1:896-1028 GCF_002168275.2 Theobroma umbraticum | reverse complement strand
GTTTTATAATCTCATAATTGATTTTAAGTTGAATTTTTTTAATATTTTTTTTAAAATAGACTATAATTGAAGTTCTGTCTCAGCAAACGTGCAGAGAAAGCCATTCATTGAGAACAAAAGTCCATTTATAGT
>NW_018400256.1:210-320 GCF_002168275.2 Theobroma umbraticum | reverse complement strand
ACCCGCTTTTAATAGTTTTATAATCTCATAATTGATTTTAAGCTGAATTGTTTTTACATCGTTTGTTAAAACAGACTATTATTAAATTTTTACCAAGAGAAACATACATA
>NW_018400256.1:95-200 GCF_002168275.2 Theobroma umbraticum | reverse complement strand
CATTGAGAAGAAAAGTCCATTTATACTCACCCATTCCTTCAAAAGGCTTATTACTCGTTTTAAATGGTTTTATAATCTGACAATTGATTTTAAGTTGAATTTTTT
>NW_018400256.1:0-85 GCF_002168275.2 Theobroma umbraticum | reverse complement strand
GTTAAAACAGACTATAATTGAATTTTTCCCTCAGGAACTGAGAAGAAACAAGCATTCATTGACAAGAAAAGCCCATTTAGAGTCA
>NW_018400255.1:1965-2110 GCF_002168275.2 Theobroma umbraticum | reverse complement strand
ATTGAATGCCTGCCTCGAAAACATGTAGAAAAACCCATTTATTTAGAAGAAAACTCTATTTATTGTCTCTTATTACTTCAAAAGCCTTATCCCTCACTTTAAATAGTTTTATAATCTCATAATTGATTTTAAGTTGAATTTTTTT
>NW_018400255.1:1745-1867 GCF_002168275.2 Theobroma umbraticum | reverse complement strand
ACTTGATTTTATGTTCAATTATTTTAACATTTTTGGTTAAGACAAACTATAATTCAATGTCTATCTCGAGAAACGTGAAGAACAAAGCATTCATTGACAAGAAAAGTCCATTTATAGTCTCT
>NW_018400255.1:1394-1534 GCF_002168275.2 Theobroma umbraticum | reverse complement strand
GCTTGAAATGGTTTTATAATCTCATAGTTAATTTTAAGTTGAATTTTTTACATTTTTCATTAAAACTAACTACAATTGAATGCTTACCTCGAAAAACGTGTACAAAAAACTATTTATTTGAAAAGAAAGTCCATTTATAG
>NW_018400255.1:1262-1381 GCF_002168275.2 Theobroma umbraticum | reverse complement strand
TTAAATTTTTTTATATTTTTGGTTAAAACAGACCATAATTAAATGTCTACCTTGGGAAACGGGGAAAAAAAGCATTCATTGACAAGAAAAGTACATTTATAGTCTCTCATTCCTTTAAA
>NW_018400255.1:834-1018 GCF_002168275.2 Theobroma umbraticum | reverse complement strand
CTTATTACTTGCTTTTAATGGTTTCATAATCTCATAATTGATTTTAGCTTAAATATTTTATATTTTTTGTTCAAACATACTATAATTGAATGCTTGTCTCAAGAAACGTGAAAAAAATACAATTTATTTCAAAGAAAAGTCCATTTATAGTCTTTTATTCCTTCAAAAGCCTTATTACTCACTT
>NW_018400255.1:336-459 GCF_002168275.2 Theobroma umbraticum | reverse complement strand
TAAATAGTTTTATTATCTCAAAATGGATTTTATGTTCAGTTTTTTTTACATATTTTGTTAAAACAGATTGCAACTGAATATCTACTTTAAGAAACATGAAGAAAAAAGCATTCCTTGGTAAGA
>NW_018400255.1:144-326 GCF_002168275.2 Theobroma umbraticum | reverse complement strand
TATAGTCTCTTATTCCTTCAAAAGCCTTATTTCTCGCTTTAAATGGCTTTGTAACCTCATAATTGATTTTAGGTTTAATTTTTTTACATTCTTAGTTAAAACATATTATACTTGAATGTCTACCTCAAGAAACATGGGGAAAAAGGTATTTATTGGTAAGAAAAGTCCATTTATAGTCACTT
>NW_018400255.1:0-134 GCF_002168275.2 Theobroma umbraticum | reverse complement strand
AAGCCTTATTGCTCACTTTAAATAGTTTTATAATCTAAAATTTGATTTTAAGTTTAACTTTTTTATATTTTTGGATAAAGCAGATTACAATTGAATGTCTACCTCGTGACACGTAGAGAAAAAGGCATTCATTG
>NW_018400254.1:1933-2066 GCF_002168275.2 Theobroma umbraticum | reverse complement strand
TAAATAGTTTTATAATATAATAATTGATTTTAAGTTAAATTTTTTTATATTTTTTATTAAAACAGATAATGATTTACTATTTATCTCGAGAAACGTGAAGACAAAAGTATTCATTGACAAGAAAAGTCCATTT
>NW_018400254.1:1495-1665 GCF_002168275.2 Theobroma umbraticum | reverse complement strand
ATAAGAAAAGTCCATTTATAGCCTCCCATTCTTTTAATAGCCTTTTTACTCGTTTTAAATGGTTTTATAATCTAATAATTAATTGTAAGTGCAATATTTTTATATTTTTCATCAAAACAGGCTATAATTGAATGTCTACCTTGAAAAAAGTTAAGAAAAAAGCATTCACT
>NW_018400254.1:1157-1297 GCF_002168275.2 Theobroma umbraticum | reverse complement strand
TAGACAATAATTGAATGTCTATCTTGAGAAACATGAAGAAAAGTGCATTCATTGACAAGAAAAGTCCATTTATAGTCACACATTCATTCAAAAGACTTATTACTCGCTTTAAATGGTTTTCTAATCTCATAATTGATTTT
>NW_018400254.1:589-692 GCF_002168275.2 Theobroma umbraticum | reverse complement strand
CATTTATAGTCACCTATTCCTTCAAAATCCTAATTACACGCTTTAAATGGTTTTGAAATCTCATAATTGATTTTAAGTTGAATTGTTTTTATATTTTTCATTA
>NW_018400254.1:435-579 GCF_002168275.2 Theobroma umbraticum | reverse complement strand
TAATTGAATGTTGAACACAAGAAACGTGAAGAAAAGAGCATTTATTAGCAAGAAATGTTCATATATAGCCTCTCAATCCTTCAAAAGGCATATTATTAGCTTTAAATGGTTTTATAATCTAATAATTGATTTTAAGTTGAATTT
>NW_018400254.1:0-150 GCF_002168275.2 Theobroma umbraticum | reverse complement strand
TATTCCTTCAAAAGCCTTATTACACTCTTTGAATGGTTTTATAATGTCATAATTTATTTTAAGTTGAATTTTTTGACAGTTTTCATTAAAACAAACTATAATTGAATGTCTGGCTTGACAATCGTGAAGAAAAAAGCATTCAGTGATAAA
>NW_018400253.1:0-2001 GCF_002168275.2 Theobroma umbraticum | reverse complement strand
TCCACAAGCATGAAAAGCCCATTTATAATTACTCAAGCCTTCGAAACCCTTATTTCTTACTTTAAATGATTTTATAATCTGATAATTGATTTTAAGTTAAGTTGTGTTACATTTTGGGTTCAAACATATTATATTTAAATGGTTGCCTCGAGAAACATGAGGAAAAAGCAATTCATTGGTAAGAAAAGTCCATTTATAGTCATCCATACTGTCTAAAGCCTTATTACTTGCTTTAAATGGTTTTATAATCTCATAATTGATTTTAAGTTGAATTTTTTTAAATTGGTGGTTAAAATAGATTATAATTGAATGTCCACCTTAGGAAACATGAAGCAAAAGCCACTCATCGGAGAGAAAAGTCCATTTGTAGTCATTCATGCCTTCGAAAGCGTTATTACTCACTTTAAATGGTTTTATAACCTCATAATGGATTTTAAGTTGAAATTTTTTACATTTTTCATTGAAATATGTTATAATTGAATGTTTGTCTAGAGAAATGTAAAACAAAAGCTATCCATAGACAACAAAAGTCCGCTTATAGTCACACAAGCCTTTGAAAGCCTTATTACTTGCTTTACATGGTATTATAATCTCATAATTGATTTTAAGTTAAATTTTTTTAGATTTTTGATTAAAGTAGATAATATTTGAATGTCTACCTTAGGAAACGTAAAGAAAAATTCATTCATTGGCAAGCAAAATCCATCCATAGTCACCTCTATCTTCGAAAGCTTTATTACTTACTTTAAATGGTTTTATAATCTCATAATTGATTTAAGTTGAACTTTTTTACATTTTTGGTTAAAACATATTGTAATTGAATGTTTACCTTGAGAAACATGTAAAAAAAGCCATTCATTGAAAAAAAAATCTATTTATAGTCACCCAAGCCTTCAAAAGTCTTATTACTAACTTTAAATGATTTTATAGTCTCATAACTGATTTTAAGGTGAATTTTTTTATATTGTTGGATACAATAGATTATAATTCAATGTCTACCTCAAGAAAAGTAAAGTAAAAGCCATCGATTAGAAAGAAAAGTCCATTTATAGTCATTTATGCCGTCGAATACGTTATTCCTTGCTTTAAATGGTTTTATAATCTCATAATCGATTTCCAGTTGAATGTTTTTAAATTTTTAGTTAAAACAAAACATAATTCAAAGTCTACCTTGAGACACATGAACAATAAGCCAATCATTTACAAGAAAAGTTCCTTTATAGTCACCAATGCTTTCGAAAGTCTTGTTACTCACTTTAAATGGCTTTATAATTTCATAATTGATTTTAAGTTGAATTTTTTAATATTTTCAGTTAAAGTAGATATATTTGAATGTCAACCTTAGGAAACATGAAGCAAAAGCCATCCATTGGCAAGAAAGGTCCATTTATAGTCACTCTAGCCCTCGAAAGTCATATTACTCGCTTTAAATGGTTTTATAAACTCATAATTGATTTTAAGTTGAATGTTTTTACATTTTTACTAAAATAGATTATATTTGAATGTCTGCCTTAGGTAACGTGAAGTAAAAGCCATCCATTGATAAGAAAAGTCCATTCATAGTCACTAAGCCTTCGAAAGCCTTATTACTTGCTTTAAATGGTTTTCTAATCTCATAATTGATTTTAAGTTAGATTTTTTTACATTTTTCACTAAAAAAATTATATTTGAATGTTGACCTTAGGAAACGTAAAGCAAAAGCCATCCATTGATAAGAAAAGTTCATTTATAGTCACTCAAACCTTTAGAAGCCTTATTATTCGCTTTAAATGGTTTTGTAATCTCATAATTGATTTTATGTTCAATGTTTTTACTTTTTATTTAAAATATATTATAATTGAATGTCTGCTTTATGAAACATGAAGCAAAAGCCATCCACAAGCATGAAAAGACCATTTATAATTACTCAAGCCTTTGAAACCCTTATTTCTTGCTTTAAATGATTTTGTAATCTGATAATTGATTTTAAGTTGAATTTTGTTACATTTTGGGTTCAAACAG
>NW_018400252.1:0-4945 GCF_002168275.2 Theobroma umbraticum | reverse complement strand
TATAATCTCATAATTGATATTAAGTTGAATTTTTTTACATTTTTCATTAAAATATATTATAATTGAATGCTTGTCTTGAGAAATATGAAGCAAAAGCCATCCATAGATAAGAAAAGTCCACTTGTAGTCACTCAAGCCTTTGAAAGCCATCCATAGATAAGAAAAGTCCACTTGTAGTCACTGAAGCCTTTGAATGTTTTTATATTGTTGGATACAATAGATTATAATTGAATGTTTGCCTCAGGAAACATGAAGCAAAAGCCATCGATTAGAAAGAAAAGTCCTTTTATAGTCATTTATGCCGTCGAAAGCATTATTCCTTGCTTTAAATGGTTTTATAATCTCATAATTGATTTTAAGTTGATTGCTTTTACAATTTTAGTTAAAACAGAGTATAATTCAATGTCTACCTTGACACACATGAACAAAAGGCCAATCATTTGCAAGAAAAGTTCCTTTATAGTCACCCATGCCTTCGAAAGCCTTATTACTCACTTTAAATGGTTTTATAATCTCATAATTGATTTTAAGTTGAATATTTTTACATTATCGATTAAAGCAGATATATTTGAATGTCGACCTTGGGAAACATGAAGTAAAAGCCATCTATTGACAAGAAAAATCTATTTATAGTTACTCTAGCCCTCGAAAGCCATATTACTCGCTTTAAATGGTCTTATAAACTCATAATTGATTTTAAGTTGAATGTTTTTACATTTTTCCCTAAAATAGTTATATTTAAATGTCTGCCTCAAGAAACGTGAAGCAAAAGCCATCTATTGACAAGAAAAGCATATTTATAGTCACTCAAGCTTTCAAAAGTCTTATTACTCGCTTTAAATAAGTTTCTAATCTCATAATTAATTTTAAGCTGAATTTTTTTACATTTTAGGTTAAAACGGTCTATATTTAAACATCTGCCATGGGAAACATAGAGAAAAAGTCATTTATTGACAAGAAAAGCCCTTTTATTATCACCCATGCCTTCTAAAGTCTTATTGTTCGCTTTAAATGGTTTTGTAATCTCATAATTGATTTTAAGTTGAATACTTTTATATTTTTAGTTAAAATATATTATAATTGAATTGTTACTATCAAAAACAGGAAGCAAAAGTCACCTATTGACAAAAAAAGTCCATTTATAGTCACTTAAGCCTTCAAAATACCTATTACCCATTTTAAATGGTTTTATAATCTCATAATTAATTTTATGTTGAATCTTTTTCCATTTTGGGCTAAAACAAATTATATTTCAATGGCTACCCCAGGAAACGTAAAGAAAAAATCATTTATTGACAAGAAAAGCCCTTTTATAGTCACCATGCTTCTAAAAGCCTTATTACTTGCTTTAAATGGCTTTATAATCTCATAATTGATTTTAAATTGAATTTTTTTACATTTTTGGTTAAAATATATTATAATTGAATGTCTATGATGGGAAACATGAAGATGAAAAAAGCGAAGCAAATGCCATCCATTTGCAAGAAAAGTCCATTTATAGTCACTCAAGCGTTATTGCTTGCTTTAAATGATTTTATAATCTCATAATTGATTTTAAGTTGAATTTTTTTATATTTTTGGTTAAAACATATTGTAAATGAATATTTACCTCGAGAAACGTGAAAAAAAGCCATTCATTGGGAAAAAAATCCATTGATAGTCACGTATCGCTATGAAAGCCTTATTACTCGCTTTAAATAGTTTTATAATCTCATAATTGATTTTAAGTTAAATTTTTTTATATTTCTAGTTACAATATATTTTAATTGAATGTCTACCTCAAGAAACGTAAAGCAAAAGCCATCCATTAGTAAGAAAAATCAATTTATAGTCACCCAAGCTTTTGAAAGCCTTATTATTCACTTTAAATAGTTTTATAGTCTTATAATTGATTTTAAGTTGTATTTTTTTACATTTTGGGTAAAATTTATTATAATTGAATGTTTTCTATTGAAAACATGAAGTAAAGCCACCCATTGGCAAGAAAAGTCTATTTATAGTCACTCAAGCCTTCAAAACACCTATTACCCACTTTAAATAGTTTTATAATCTCATAATTAATTTGAAGTCGAATTTTTTTACATTTTAGGCTAAAACAGATTATATTTAAATGTTTGCCTCGAGAAACGTAAACAAAAGCCATTCATTGACAAGAAAAGACCTTTTATAGTCATCAATGCTTTTGAAAGCCTTATTACTTACTTTAAATATTTTTATAATCTCATAATTGATTTTAAGTTAAATTTTCTAACATTTTTTGTTAAAACGGATTATCATTGAATATTTGCATTGAAAAACATGAAGAAAAAGTCATTCATTGATAAGAAAAGTCTATTTATAGTCACTCATGCCTTCTAAATCCTTATTACTCACTTTAAATGGTTTTATAATCTTATAATTGATTTTAAGTTGAAATTTTTTACATTTTGGTTAAAACAAATTATATTTGAATGTCTACCATGGGAAACATAAAGCAAAACCCATCCATTGGTAAGAAAAGTTCATTTACAGTCACTTATGTCTTCAAAAGCCTTAATACTAGCTTTAAATAGTTTTATAATCTTATAACTGATTTTAAGTTGAATTTTTTTATATTTTTTGTTAAAATATATTATAATTGAATGTCTACAAAAGGAAACATGAAGCAAAAGCCATCCATTGGTAAGAAAAGTCTATTTATAATCACTAAAGCCTACGAAAAAACTATTATCCACTTTAAATGGTTTTATAATCTCATAATTGATTTTAAGTTGAATATTTATATATTTTGGGTGAAAAAAGTTATATTTAAATGTTTGCCTCAAAAAACATAAAGAAAAATTTAGTTATTGACTAGAAAATACCTTTTATAGTCAATGCCTTCGAAAGCCTTATTACTCACTTTGAATGGTTTTATAACCTAATAATTGATTTTACGTAGAATTTTTTTACATTTTTTTATTAAAACGGATTATCATTGAATATTTCGATAGAAAAACACGAAGAAAAAGTTACCCATTGAGAAGAAAAGTCTATTTATAGTCACCCATGCCTTTTAAAGCCTTATTACTAACTTTAAATGGTTTTATAATCTTATAAATGATTTTAAGTTGAAATTTTTTATATTTTTGGTTAAAATAAATTATATTTGAATGTAGACCATGGGAAACATGAAGCAAAGGCCATCCATTGGTAAGAAAAATCCATTTACAGTCACTTATATCTTCGAAAGCCTTAGTACTAGCTTTAAATAGTTTTATAATCTTATAATTGATTTTAAGTTAAATTTTTTTATATTTTTGATTAAAATATATTATAATTGAATGTTTGCAAAAGGAAATGTGAAGCGAAAACCACCCATTGGTAAGAAAAGTCTATTTATAATCACTCAAGCCTTCAAAATACCTATTACCCACTTTAAATAGTTTTATAATCTTATAATTGATTTTAAGTTGAATATTTTTACATTTTGGGTTAAAAAAAGGTTATATTTAAATGTTTGCCTCAAGAAACATAAAGAAAAAGTCAATCACTGACTAGAAAAGACCTTTTTTAGTCACCAATGCCTTCAAAAGTCTTATTACTCACTTTGAATAATTTTATAATTTAATAATTGATTTTACGTTGAATTTGCTTACATTTTTAGTTAAAATGGATTATCATTGTATATTTGCATCGAAAAAAGTGAAGAAAAAGTCACTCATTGACAAGAAAAGTCCATATATAATCACCCATACCTTCTAAAGCCTTATTACTTTCTTTAAATGGTTTTATAATCTTATAATTGATTTTAAGTTGAATTTTTTTAAATTTTTGATTAAAAAAATTATATTTGAATGTCGATCATGGGAAACATGAAGCAAAAGCCATCCATTAGTAAGAAAAGTCTATTTACAGTCACTTATATCTTCGAAAGTCTTGGTACTAGTTTTAAATAGTTTTATAATGTCATAATTAATTTTAAGTTAAATTATTTTATATTTTTTATTAAAATATATTATAATTGAATGTCTGCAAAAGGAAACATGAAGCGAAAATCACCCATTGGTAAGAAAAGTCTATTTTTAATCACTCAAGCCTTCAAAGTCTATTTTAAGTTGAATATTTTTACATTTTGGGTTAAAAAAATGTTATATTTAAATGTTTGCCTCAAGAAATGTAAAGAAAAAGTCAATCATTGACTAGAAAAGACCTTTTTTAGTCACCAATACTTTCGAAAGCCTTATTACTCACTTTAAATAGTTTTATAATCTAATAATTGATTTTACGTTGAATTTGCTTACATTTTTAGTTAAAATGGATTATCATTGAATATTTGTATCAAAAAATGTGAAGAAAAAGTCACTCATTGGCAAAAAAAGTCCATATATAGTCATCCATGCCTTCTAAAACTTTATTACTCGCTTTAAATAGTTTTATAATCTTATGATTAATTTTAAGTTAATTTTTTTTTATATTTTTGACTAACATAAATTATATTTGAATGTCGACCTTGGGAAATATGAAGCAAAAGCCATCCATTGGTAAGAAAAGTCTATTTATAGTCACTCAAGCCCTCGAAAGCTATATTACTTGTTTTAAATGGTTTTGTAATCTTATAATTGATTTTAAGTTGAATTTTTTTATATTGTTGGTTGAACGAGATTATAATTGAATGTCTACCTCAGGAAATGGGAAGCAAAAGCCATCCATTTATAGTCACTCAAGTTTTCAAAAGCCTTGCTCGCTTTAATAATTTTATAATCTCATAATTGTTTTTAAGATTAATTTTTTTTACATTTTTGATTCAAACAGATTTTAACTGAATGTCTGCTTCAGGAGACATGAAGAAAAAACCATCCATTGGCAATAAAAGTCCATTTATCGCACTCAAGCCTTCGAAAGCCTTATTACTCGTCTTAAATAGTTTTATAATCTCATAATTGAATTTAAGTTGAATTTTTTTACATTTTTCGCTAAAACATAT
>NW_018400251.1:3403-3627 GCF_002168275.2 Theobroma umbraticum | reverse complement strand
CAAAAAAAGTCAATTTATAGTCACCCATTCCTTCAAAAGCCATATTACTTACTTGAAATGGTTTTATAATCTCATAATTAATTTTAAGCTGAATTCTTTTACATTTTTCTTTAAAACAAACTATAATTGGATGCTTACCTCAAGAAATGTGCAGAAAAAGTCATTCATTGAGAAAAAAAGTTCATTTATAGTCACAAATTTCTTCAAAAGCCTCATTACTCGCT
>NW_018400251.1:3181-3393 GCF_002168275.2 Theobroma umbraticum | reverse complement strand
TTATAATCTCATAATTGATTTTCAATTGAGTTTTTTTAGATTTTTCATCAAAACAGACAATAATTGAATGTTTACCTCAAGAATTCTAAAGAAAAAAGTATTCATTGGTAAAAAAAGTGCATTTATAGTCTCGTATTCCTTCAAAAGCCTCATTACTTGCTTTAAATGATTTTATAATCTCATAACTGATTTTAAGTTGAATTTTTTTACAT
>NW_018400251.1:2766-2922 GCF_002168275.2 Theobroma umbraticum | reverse complement strand
TTATTACTCGCTTTAAATTATTTTATAATCTCATAATTGATTTTAAGTTGAAGTCTTTTTACATTTTTAGTTAAAACAGACTATAATTAAATATTTATCTTGAGAAACCTGAAGAAACAAGCATTCATTGACAAGAAAAGTCCATTTATAGTCACC
>NW_018400251.1:2260-2565 GCF_002168275.2 Theobroma umbraticum | reverse complement strand
TCATAATTGATTTTAAGTTGAATTTTTTTACATTTTTGGGTAAAACAGACTATATTTGAATGTCTACCTCAAGAAATGTGAAGAAACAAGCATTCATTAGTAAGAAAAGTCTATTTATAGTCTCTTATTCTTTCAAAAGGCTTATTACTTGCTTTAAACTGTTTTATAATCTCATAATTGATTTTAAGTTGAAGTTTTTTTGTATCTTTAGTTAAAACAGACTATAATTGAATGTTTACATCGAGAAACGTAAGGAAACAAGTATTCATTGAGAAGAAAAGTTCATTTATAGTCACCCATTCCTT
>NW_018400251.1:1970-2200 GCF_002168275.2 Theobroma umbraticum | reverse complement strand
TTGAATTTTTTTAGATTTTTAGTTACAATACACTATAGTTGAATGTCTACCTTGAGAAACATGAGGAAAAAGGCATTCACTAGCAAAAAAAGTACATTTATAGTCACTCATTTCTTCAAAAGCCATATTACTCGCTTTAAATGATTTTATAATCTCATAATTAATTTTAAGCTAAAGTCTTTTACATTTTTTATTAAAACAGATTATAATGGAATGTTTACCTCAAGAAA
>NW_018400251.1:1699-1826 GCF_002168275.2 Theobroma umbraticum | reverse complement strand
ATAGTCTCCTATTCTTTCAAAAGCCTTATTACTCGCTTTAAATTATTTTATAATATCTTAATTGATTTTAAGTTGAATTTTTTTAGATTTTTTATTCAAACAGATAATAATTGAATGTTTACCTTGA
>NW_018400251.1:1524-1689 GCF_002168275.2 Theobroma umbraticum | reverse complement strand
GAAAAAAGTATTCATTGGCAAGAAAAATCTATTTCTAGTCTCCTATTCCTTCAAAAGCCTCATTACTCACTTTAAATAATTTTATAATCTCATAATTGATTTTAAGCTGAATTGTTTTAGATTTTTGGCTAACACAGACTATGATTGAATGTCTACCTTGAGAAA
>NW_018400251.1:1314-1424 GCF_002168275.2 Theobroma umbraticum | reverse complement strand
AGACTTTTCTTGCAAATGAGTGCTTGTTTCTTCACATTTCTTGAGGTAGACATTCAAATATAGTCTGTTGTAACCAAAAATGTAAGACAATTCAACTTAAAATCAATTAT
>NW_018400251.1:1131-1304 GCF_002168275.2 Theobroma umbraticum | reverse complement strand
AACTATTTAAAGCGAGTAATAAGTGTTTTGAAGTAATGGGTGACTATAAATCGACTTTTGTTGCCAATGAATGCCTTTTTTTTCACTTTTCTCAAGGTAGACGTTCAATGATAGTCTGTTTTAACTAAAAATACAAAAAAATTCAACTTAAAATCAATTATAAGATTATAAAA
>NW_018400251.1:627-964 GCF_002168275.2 Theobroma umbraticum | reverse complement strand
CAATTTTGAGATTATAAAACTATTTAAATCGAGTAATAAGGCTTTTGAAAGAATAGGAGAGTATAAATGGACTTGTCTTGGAAATAAATGCTTGTTTCTTCATGTTTCTCTTTGTAGACATTCAATTATTGTCTGTTTTAACCAAAAGTATAAAAAAGTTCAACTTAAAGCGGGTAGTAAGGCTTTTAAAGGAATTGGTGACTATAAATGAGCTTTTCTTCTCAATGAATGGTTTTTTCTACATGTTTCTCAAGACAAACATTCAATTATTGTCTGTTTTAGTCAAAAATATAAAACAATTTAACTTAAAATCAATTATGAGATTATAAAATAATTT
>NW_018400251.1:499-610 GCF_002168275.2 Theobroma umbraticum | reverse complement strand
TTTTGAAGGAATAGGAGACTATAAATGGACTTTTCTTGTCAATGAATGCTTTTTCTTTATGTTTCTCAAGGTAAGCATTCAATTATAGTCTGTTTTAACTAAAAATCTAAA
>NW_018400251.1:365-489 GCF_002168275.2 Theobroma umbraticum | reverse complement strand
TTAAAATCAATTATGAGATTATAAAACCATTTAAAACGAATAATAAGTCTTTTGAAGGAATGGGTGACTCTAAATGAACTTTTTTTGTCAATGAATGTCTTTTTCTTCATGTTTCTTGAGGTAG
>NW_018400251.1:222-345 GCF_002168275.2 Theobroma umbraticum | reverse complement strand
TTAACCAAAAAGGTAAAACAATTCAATTTAAAATCTATTATGAGATTATAAAACTATTTAAAGCGAATAATATGACTTTCGAAGGAATTGGTGACTATAAATGGACTTTTCTTGCCAATGAAT
>NW_018400251.1:0-212 GCF_002168275.2 Theobroma umbraticum | reverse complement strand
TCATGTTACTCGGGCTAGACATTCAATTATAATATTTTTTAACTAATAATGTAAAAGCAATTGAACATAAAATCAATTTTGAGATTATAAAACCATTTAAAGCTAGTAATAAGCCTTTTGAAGAAATGAGTGACTATAAATAAACTTTTCCTGCCAATGAATGCTTGTTTCTTTGCGTTTCTTGAGGTAACATTCAATTATAGTCTGTTTTA
>NW_018400250.1:3223-3356 GCF_002168275.2 Theobroma umbraticum | reverse complement strand
ATAATTGGATGTCTACCTTGAGAAACGTGAAGAAAAAAGAGAAACGTGAAGAAAAAGGCATTCATTGGAAAGAAAAGTTCATTTATAGTGACCCATTCCTTCAAAAGCTTTATTACTTGATTTAAATGGTTTT
>NW_018400250.1:3064-3196 GCF_002168275.2 Theobroma umbraticum | reverse complement strand
ATTTTTTTGTATTTTTCTTTAAAACAGACTATAATTGAATGTCTACCTCGAAAGACATGAAGAACCAAGCATTCATTAGCAAGATAAGTCCATTTATAGTCACCTACTCTTCAAAAGCCTTATTACTCGTTT
>NW_018400250.1:2842-2975 GCF_002168275.2 Theobroma umbraticum | reverse complement strand
CTCACTTTAAATTGTTTTATAATCTCATAATTGATTTTAAATTGAATTTTTTTTTATTGTTGGTTAAAACAGACTATAATTAAATGTTTACCTCGAGAAACGTGAAGAAAAAGGCATACATTGACAAGAAAAG
>NW_018400250.1:2519-2607 GCF_002168275.2 Theobroma umbraticum | reverse complement strand
TGATTTTAAGTTGAATTTTTTTACTTTTTTAGTTAAAACAGACTATAATTGAATATTTTCATCGAGAAACGTGAAGAAACAAGCATTC
>NW_018400250.1:2417-2509 GCF_002168275.2 Theobroma umbraticum | reverse complement strand
TGAAAAAAAAACCATTCATTGAGAATAAAAGTCCATTTATAGTCACTCATTCCTTTAAAAGCCTTATTACTCGCTTCAAATAATTTTATAAT
>NW_018400250.1:2027-2169 GCF_002168275.2 Theobroma umbraticum | reverse complement strand
GTTGAATTTTTTTACATTTTTTGCTAAAACAGACTATAATTGAATGTCTACCTTGGAAAACATGCAAAAAAATCCATTCATTCAGAGAAAAAGTCCATTTATAGTCACCCATTCCTTCAAAAGGCTTATTACTTGCTCTAAA
>NW_018400250.1:1473-1599 GCF_002168275.2 Theobroma umbraticum | reverse complement strand
AGTTGAATTTTTTCACATTTTTGGTCAAAACAGACTATAATTGGATGTCTACCTCGAGAAATGTGAGGAAAAGGACATTCATTGTAAAGAAAAGTCCATTTATAGTGACCCATTCCTTCAAAAGCT
>NW_018400250.1:1299-1463 GCF_002168275.2 Theobroma umbraticum | reverse complement strand
ATTTAAATGGTTTTATAATCTCATAATTAGTTTTAAGTTGATTTTTTTTGCATTTTTCTTTAAAATAGACTATAATTAAATGTATACCTTGAAAGACGTGAAGAACCAAGCATTCATTGGCAAGATAAGTCTATTTATAGTCACCTACTCTTCAAAAGCCTTAT
>NW_018400250.1:1151-1289 GCF_002168275.2 Theobroma umbraticum | reverse complement strand
AAATAGTTTTATAAGCTAAAAATTGGTTTTAGGGTTCAATTTTTTTACATTATTGGTTAAAAAAGATTATAATCGAATGTCTATCTCAAGTAACGTAAAGAAAAAGCTATTCATAGTGAAGAAAAGTCCATTTATAGT
>NW_018400250.1:562-743 GCF_002168275.2 Theobroma umbraticum | reverse complement strand
TTTAAGCTAACTGTTTTCACATTTTTAGTTAAAAAAGACTATAATTGAATGCTTTCCTTGGGAAACGTGCAAAAAAAACCATTCATTGAGAATAAAAGTCCATTTATAGTCACCAATTCCTTTAAAAGCCTTATTGCTCGTTTCAAATAATTTTATAATCTCATAATTGATTTTAAGTTGA
>NW_018400250.1:407-552 GCF_002168275.2 Theobroma umbraticum | reverse complement strand
ATTTTTGGTTAAAACAGACTATATTTGAATGTCTGCCAAGAGAAACGCAAAGAAACAAGCATTCATTGGCAAGAAAAGTTCATTTATAGTTACCCATTCCTGCAAAAGCCTTTCTACTCGCTTTAAATTGTTTTATAATCTCATA
>NW_018400250.1:0-117 GCF_002168275.2 Theobroma umbraticum | reverse complement strand
TTACATTATTGGTTAAAACAGATTATAATTGAATGTCTACCTTGAGAAACATGAGAAAAAAGTATTCATTGGCAAAAAAAGTCCATTTATAGTCTTCTATTCCTTCAGAACCCTTTT
>NW_018400249.1:959-1118 GCF_002168275.2 Theobroma umbraticum | reverse complement strand
AAGCCTTAGTACTTGCTTTAAATGATTTTATAACTTCATAATTGATTTTAAGTTAATTGTTTTATATTTTTTACTCAAATAGATAATAATTAAATGTGTACCTCAAGAAACGTAAAGAAAAAGGTATCCATTGGCAAGAAAAGTCCATTTATAGCCACC
>NW_018400249.1:859-949 GCF_002168275.2 Theobroma umbraticum | reverse complement strand
AAAGTCTTATTACTCGCTTTAAATGATTTTATCATGTCATAATTGATTTTAAGTTAAATTTATTTACATTTTTCAGTAAAAGAGATTATA
>NW_018400249.1:426-538 GCF_002168275.2 Theobroma umbraticum | reverse complement strand
TATTAAATGTTTTTGTAATCTCATAATTGATTTTAAGTCAAATTTTTTATATTTTTGATTAAAACAGATAATAATTGAATGTCTGCCTTAGAAAACTTGAGGAGAAAGTTAT
>NW_018400249.1:0-119 GCF_002168275.2 Theobroma umbraticum | reverse complement strand
TATTTCTGGTTAAAACAGATTATAATTGAATGTGTACCTCGAGAAACATGAAGAGAAAGACATCTATTAGCAAGAAAAGTCTATTTATAGTCACCCATACCTTCAAAAGCCTTATTACT
>NW_018400248.1:999-1147 GCF_002168275.2 Theobroma umbraticum | reverse complement strand
TTTTGATTAAAACATACTATAATTGAACTTTTACCTCAAGAAACATGAAGAAACAAGCATTCATTGGCAAGAAAAGTTTATTTAGAGTCACCCATTCTTTCAAAAACCTTATTACTCCCTTTAAACGGTTTTATAATCTCATAATTGA
>NW_018400248.1:869-989 GCF_002168275.2 Theobroma umbraticum | reverse complement strand
AATTTTTTTACATTTTTTGTTAAAACAGACTATAATTGATTGCCTACCTCGAGAAACTTGCAAAACAAGCCATTCATTGAGAAGAAAAGCTCATTTATAGTCACTCATTCTTTGAAAAGG
>NW_018400248.1:507-852 GCF_002168275.2 Theobroma umbraticum | reverse complement strand
ATAGTTTTTTAATCTCATAATTGATTTTAAGTTGAATTTCTTTACATTTTTTATTAAAATAGACTGTAATTGAATGTTTTCCTTGAGAAACGTAAAAGAAAAGTCATTCATTAAGAAAAAGAGTCCATTTATAGTCACTCATTCCTTCAAAAGGCATATTACTCGCTTTAAATTGTTTTATAATCTCATAATTAGTTTTAAGTTAATTTTTTTTATATTTTTGATTAAAACATATTATAATTAAATGTCTACCTTAAGGTAAGTAAAGAAACAAGCATTCATTGACAAGAGAAGTCCATTTAGAGTCACCCATTCCTTCTAAAAGCTTATTACTCGCTTTAAACG
>NW_018400248.1:392-490 GCF_002168275.2 Theobroma umbraticum | reverse complement strand
TTGATTTTAAGTTGAATTATTTTACATTTTTTATTCAAACAGACTATAAGTGATTGTTTGCCTTGGAAAACATACAGAAAAAGCCATTAATAAAGAAG
>NW_018400248.1:254-364 GCF_002168275.2 Theobroma umbraticum | reverse complement strand
TTAAGTTGATTTTTTTTACATTTTTGGTTAAAACAGACTCTAATTAAATACCTGCCCCAAGAACCATGCAAAAAGAGTCATTCATTGAGAAGAAAAGTTTATTTATAGTC
>NW_018400248.1:163-244 GCF_002168275.2 Theobroma umbraticum | reverse complement strand
TCAAAAGGCTTATTACTCGCTTTAAATAGTTTTATAATCTCATAAATGATTTCTAATTGAATTTTTTTATATTTTTGATTA
>NW_018400248.1:0-153 GCF_002168275.2 Theobroma umbraticum | reverse complement strand
TAATTGAATATCTACCTCAAGAAAAGTAAAGAAACAAGCATTCATTGACAAGAAAAGCCCATTTAGAGCAACCCATTCCTTCAAAAACTTTTTACTTAATTTAAAATGTTTTATAATCTCATAATTGATTTTAAGTTGAATTTTTTTACATTT
>NW_018400247.1:1496-1656 GCF_002168275.2 Theobroma umbraticum | reverse complement strand
TTGGTAAGAAAAATCTATTTATAGTCACCCATTCCTTCAAAAGCCTCATTACTCGCTTGAAATGCTTTTATAATGCCATAATTGATTTTGAGTTGAAGTTTTCTACATTTTTAGTTAAAACAGACAATAATTGAATGTCAATTTCTAGAAATGCAAAGAA
>NW_018400247.1:1128-1239 GCF_002168275.2 Theobroma umbraticum | reverse complement strand
TTTTATAATCTCAAAATTGATTTAAATTTGAATTTTTTGTACATTTTTCTTTAAGACAGATTATAATTGAATGTCAATCTCCAGAAACATGAAAAAAAAGGTTCATTGGTA
>NW_018400247.1:0-735 GCF_002168275.2 Theobroma umbraticum | reverse complement strand
AAGTCTATTAATAGTCACTCATTTCTTCAAAAGCCTGATTATACACTTTAAATGGTTTTATAATCTCAAAATTGAATGCCAATCTTCAGAAACATGAAGAAAAAGGTTCATTGGTAAGAAAAGTCCCTTTACAGTTACTCATTCCTTCAAAAGCCTTAATACTCACTTTAAATGGTTTTGTAATCTCAAAATTGATTGAAATTTGAATTCTTTGTATATTTTTGGTTAAAAAAGATTATAATTGAATTTCAAAGTCAAGAAACATGAAGGAAAAGGCATTCATTGGCAGGAAAAGTCCATTTATAGTCACCCATTTCTTCAAAAGCTTTATTACACACTTTAAATGGTTTTATAATCTCAAAATTGATTTAAATTTGAATTCTTTGTACAGTTTTGGTTAAAACAGATTATAATTGAATGCCGGCCCCAAGAAACATGAAGAAAAAGGAATACATTGCCAAGAAAAATCTGTTTATAGTCACCCATTCTTTCAAAAGCCTCATTACTCGCTTTAAACGGTTTTATAATCCCATCATTGATTTTTGGTTGAAGTTTTTTACATTTTTAGTTAAAACAGACTATAATTGAATGTTAATATCGAGAAAGGTATAGAAAAAGGTGTTTGTTGACGAGAAAAGTCCATTTATAGTCACCCATTCCTTTAAAAGCCTTAATACTAATTTTAAATGGTTTTGTAACCTCAAAATTGATTGAAATTTGAATTCTTTGTACATT
>NW_018400246.1:647-1225 GCF_002168275.2 Theobroma umbraticum | reverse complement strand
TTATATTCTCAAAATTGATTTTAAGTTCAATTTTTTTTGCTTTTCTAGTTAAAATATATTGTAATTGAATCTCTACCCTGAGAAACATAAAGGAGAGAGCATTCATTGGCAAGAAAAGTCCATTTATAGTCACCCATTCGTTCAAAAGCCCTATTAGTCACTTTAAAAGTTTTTATAATCTCAAAATTGATTTAAATTTGAATTCTTTGTACTTTTTTGGTTAAAAGAGACTAGAATTCAATTTCTACCTTGAGAAACATGAACAAAAAAGCATTCATTGGTAAGAAAAGTCCATTTATAGTCATCCATACCTTTAAAAGCCTTATTACTCGCTTTAAGTGGTTTTGTAACGCCGTAATTGATTTGAAGTTAAATTGTTTTTATATTTTTTGTTAAACAAACTATAATTGAATGTCTACCTCTAGAAACGTAAAAAAAAAAAACATTAATTGGCAAGAAAAGTCCATTTATAGTCACCTAGTCCTTTAAAAGCCTTATTGCTCACTTTAAATGATTTTATGATATCAAAATTGATTTAAATTTGAATTCTTTGTACATTTTTGGTTAAAACAGGCTAG
>NW_018400246.1:0-427 GCF_002168275.2 Theobroma umbraticum | reverse complement strand
TAAAATAGACTAGAATTGAATGTCTACCATAAGAAACATGAAGAAAAAAGTATTTATTGGCAGGAAAAGTCTATTTATAGTAACCCATTGCTTCAAAAGGCTTAGGGTTTAGGATAAATAGTTTTATATTCTCAAAATTGATTTTAAGTTCAATTTTTTTTACTTTTTTTGTTAAAACATATTATAATTGATTGTCTACCCCGAGAAACATAAAGAAGAAAGGGTTCATTGGCAAGAAAAGTCCATTTATAGTCACCCATTCCATTAAAAGCCTTATTACTCACTTTAAATATTTTTATAATCTCAATATTGATTTAAATTTGAATTTTTTGTACATTTTTGGTTAAAATAGGTTAGAATGGAATGTCTACCTTAAGAAACATGAAGAAAAAAGTATTCATTGGGAAGAAAAGTCCATTTATAGTCA
>NW_018400245.1:980-1280 GCF_002168275.2 Theobroma umbraticum | reverse complement strand
TTTTGAAGGAATGGGTGACTACAAATGGACTTTTCTTGTTAATGAATATCTTTTTCTTTACATTTCTAGTGGTAGACATTCAATTATAGTCTATTTTTCCTAAAAATATAAAAAAATTCAGCTTAAAATCAATTATGGTAAGATAAAACAATTTAAAGCACGTAATGAGGCTTTTGAATGTATGGGTGACTATAAATGGACTTTTTTTACTAATAAATGCTTTTTTCTTCATGTTCCTTGAGGTAAACATTCAATTATAATCTGTTTTAACTATAAATGTACAAAGAATTCAAATTTAAA
>NW_018400245.1:647-727 GCF_002168275.2 Theobroma umbraticum | reverse complement strand
ATAAGGCTTTTGAAGGAATAGGTGACTATAAATGAACTTTTCTTGCTAATGAATATTTTTTCCTTTATGTTTCTCGAGGT
>NW_018400245.1:544-637 GCF_002168275.2 Theobroma umbraticum | reverse complement strand
TTATAGTCTGTTTTAACTAAAAAGATAAAAAAAAATCAACTTAAAACCAATTATGGCATTATAAAACTATTTAAAGCGAGTAATGTGGCTTTT
>NW_018400245.1:201-477 GCF_002168275.2 Theobroma umbraticum | reverse complement strand
GTAAACATTCAATTCTAGTTTGTTTTAACAAAAAATGTACAAAGAACTCAAATTGAAATCAGTTTTGAGATTATAAAACTATTTAAAGTAAATAATAAGACTTTTAAGAGAATGGGTGACTATAAATGGACTTTTTATGCCAATGGTCTTCATTTTCTACACATTTGTCGAGCTAGACATTCAATTATAAAATAGTTTAATAAAAAATCTAAAAATATTTGCACTTAAAATCAATTATGAGATTATACAATTATTTAAAGTGAGTAATAGGGCTTT
>NW_018400245.1:0-191 GCF_002168275.2 Theobroma umbraticum | reverse complement strand
GGTGACTATAAATGGACTTTTCTTGGCAATGAATACCTCATCTTCATGTTTCTCAGGCTAGACCTTCAATTACAATATGTTTTAACTAAAAGTGTAAAAAAATTTGAACTTAAATTCAGTTATGAGATTATAAATCCATTTAAAGGAAATAATAAGGCTTCTGAAGGAATGGGTGAATATAAGTGGACTTT
>NW_018400244.1:1143-1261 GCF_002168275.2 Theobroma umbraticum | reverse complement strand
TCAATTTTTTTACATTTTTCATTAAAACAGACTATAATTGAATGTCTTCCTTGAAAAAAGTGAATAAAAAAGTATTCATTGGTAAGAAAAGTCTATTTATAGCCTCTCATTCCTTCAA
>NW_018400244.1:1018-1133 GCF_002168275.2 Theobroma umbraticum | reverse complement strand
ACTCATTTTAAGTGGTTTTCTAATCTAATAATTGATTTTAAGTTGAATTTTTTGCATTTTAGATTAAAACAGACAATAATTGACTGTCTATCTCGAGAAACATGAAGACAAAAGC
>NW_018400244.1:529-770 GCF_002168275.2 Theobroma umbraticum | reverse complement strand
GAATATTTTCCTTGAGAAACATGAAGAAAAAAGCATTTATTGACAAGAAAAGTCTATTTATAGTCACCTTTTCCTTCAAAAGTCATATTACTCACTTCAAAAGGTTTTATAATCTTGTAATTGTTTTTTTAAGTAAAATTTTTTTACATTTTTCATTAAAACAGGCTATAATTGAATGTTTATCTCGAGAAATGCGAAGAAAAAAGCATTCATTGGCAAGAAAAGTCTATTTATAGCCTCT
>NW_018400244.1:147-270 GCF_002168275.2 Theobroma umbraticum | reverse complement strand
ACCTCGAGAACTGTGAAGAAAATGCATTCATTGATAACGAAAGTCTATTTATAGCCTCCTAGTCCTTACACAACCTTTTTACTCGTTCTAAATGGTTTTATAATCTCATAATTGATTTTAAGT
>NW_018400244.1:0-122 GCF_002168275.2 Theobroma umbraticum | reverse complement strand
TGATTCAAATAGACAATAATTAAATGTCTATCTTGAGAAACATGAAGAAAAGAGTATTCACTGGCAAGAAAAGTCCATTTATAGTCACCCATTCCTTCAAAACACTTATCGCTCGCTTTAAA
>NW_018400243.1:11724-11843 GCF_002168275.2 Theobroma umbraticum | reverse complement strand
AAAGTTCATTTGGAGCCACTCATTCCTTCAAAAAGCTTATTACTCGCTTTCAATAGTTTCATAATCTCATAATTGATTTTAAGTTGAATTATTTTATATTTTTCATTAAAACATACTAT
>NW_018400243.1:11422-11579 GCF_002168275.2 Theobroma umbraticum | reverse complement strand
ATTTTAAGTTAAATTTTTTTATATTTTTTATTAAAACATACTATAATTGAATGTTTACCTTAAAAAACGTGAAGAAACTAGCATTCATTGACAAGAAAAATCTATTTACAGTCACCTATTTCTTCAAAAGGCTTATTACTCGCTTTAAATGGTTTTA
>NW_018400243.1:11068-11412 GCF_002168275.2 Theobroma umbraticum | reverse complement strand
ATTGATTTTAAGTTGAATTTTTTAACATTTTTTATTAAAACATACTAGAATTGAATGTCTACCTCAAGAAACATTAAGAAACTAGTATTCATTGACAAGAAAAGTCCATTTAGAGTCAATCATTCTTTCAAAAAGCTTATTACTTGCTTTAAACGATTTTATAATCTCATAATTTATCTTAAGTTAAATTTTTTATATTTGTTATTAAAACATGCTATAATTGATTGTCTATCCCGAGAAATGTGAACAAACAAACATTCTTTGACAAGAAAAGTCCATTTAGAGTCATTCATTCCTTCAAAAGGCTTATTTCTCGCTTTAAATAGTTTTATAATCTCATAATT
>NW_018400243.1:10679-10917 GCF_002168275.2 Theobroma umbraticum | reverse complement strand
AGTCACTCATTCCTTCAAAAGGCTTATTACCCGCTTTTAATAGTTTTATAATTTTATAATTGATTTTAAGTTGAATTTTTTTTTGTTAAAACAGACTATAATTGAGTACTTGCCTTGGGAAACATGCAAAAAAAGCTTGTTCATTAAGAAGAAAAGTCCATTTATAGTCACCAATTCCTTTAAAAGCCTTTTTACTCGGTTTAAATGGTTTTATAATCTCATAGTTGATTTTAAGTTG
>NW_018400243.1:10380-10669 GCF_002168275.2 Theobroma umbraticum | reverse complement strand
CATTTTTGGTTAAAACAGACTATAATTAAATGCTTTCCATGAGAAACATGCAAAAAAAGCCATTCATTGAAAAGAAAAGTCCATTTATAGTCACCTATTCCCTGAAAAGGCTTATTAGTCGCTTTAAATGGTTTTATAATCTAATAATTGATTTTAATCTTAATTTTTTTACATTTTTCTTCAAAACAGACTATAATTGAATTTCTACCTCAAGAAACACAAAGAAACGAGCATTCATAGACAAGAAAAGTCCATTTAGAGTCACCCATTCCTTTAAAAAGCTTATTAC
>NW_018400243.1:10173-10299 GCF_002168275.2 Theobroma umbraticum | reverse complement strand
GATTTTAAGTTGAATTTTTTTACATTTTTCTTTAAAATAGACTATAATTGATTGTCTACCTTGAGAAACATACAGAAAAAGTCATTCATTGAGAAGAAAAGTCCATTTATAGTCACTCATTCCTTC
>NW_018400243.1:0-9953 GCF_002168275.2 Theobroma umbraticum | reverse complement strand
TTTAAGTTGAATTTTTTTACATTTTTGATGAAAACAGATTATAATTGAATGTCTTTCTTGGGAAACATGAAGAGAAAAGCTATCATTAGCAAGAAAAGTCTATTTATAGCCATGCATGCCTTTGAAAGTCTTATTACTCGCTTTAAATGGTTTTCTAATCTCATAATTGATTTTAAATTCAATTGTTTTACAGTTTTTATTAAAATAGATTATAATTTACTGTCTACCTTAGGAAACTTGAAGAAAAAATCATTTATTTGCAAGAAAAGTCCATTTATAGTCACCCATGGCTTTAAAAGCCTTATTACTCGCTTTAAATGGTTTTATAGTCTGATAATTGATTTTAAGTTTAATTTTTTTACATTTTTTGTTAAAATAGTTTATAATTGAATGTCTGCCTCAAGAAATTTGAAGAAAAGGCCATCATTGGCAAGAAAAGTCTATTTATAGTCACCCATGCATTTAAAAGCCTAATTACTCGCTTTATATGGTTTTATAATCTCATAATTGATTGTAAGTTTAATATTTTTATATTTTTTGTTAAAACAGTTTATAATTGAATGTCTACCTTAAGAAACGTAAAACAAAAGCCATCATTGACAAGAAAAGTCTATTTATAGTCACCGATGCTTTTAAAAGTCTAATTACTCGCTTTAAATGGTTTTATAATCTCATAATTAATTTTAGGTTGAATTGTTTTACATTTTTAGTTAAAAAAGATTATAATTGAATGTTTACCTTAGGAAATGTGAAGAAAAAGCCATTCATTGACAAGAAAAGTCCATTTATGGTTACACATGTCTTCAAAAGCTTAATTACTCGCCTTAAATGGTTTTAGAATCTCATAATTGATTTTAGGATGAATTTTTTTATATTTTTTGTTAAAACAAATTGTAATTGAATGTCTACCTTGGGAAACATGAAGAAAAAGCCATTCATTAGTAAGAAAAGTCAATTTATAGTCATCTAAGCCTTTAAAAGCCTTATTGCTCACTTTAAATGATTTTATAATCTCATAATTGATTTTATATTGAATTTTCTTACATTTTTGGTGAAAACATATTATAATTGAATGTTTACCTTAATAAATGTGAAGAAAAAGGCTATCATTAGCAAGAAAAGTCTATTTATAGTCACCCATGCCTTTGAAAAACTTATTACTCGCTTTAGATGATTTTATAATCTGATAATTGATTTTAAGTTCAATTGTTTTATATTTTTTATTGAAACAGATTATAATTGAATGTCTACCTTGGGAAACCTGAAATCCTATGCCTTCGAAAGCCTAATTACTCGCTTTAAGTAGTTTTATCATCTCATAATTGATTTTAGGTTGACTAATTTTACATTTTTAGTTAAAACAAATTATAATTGAATTACTACCTTGAGAAATGTAAATAAAAAGCCATTCATTGATGAGAAAAGTCCGTTTATAGTTATGCACACCTTCGAAAGCTTAATTACTCGCCTTAAATGATTTTATTATCTCATAATTAACTTTAGGTTGAAAATTTGTACATATTTGGTTCAAACAGATTATAATTGAATGTCTACCTTGAGAAACGTAAAGAAAAAGCCATTCCCTGATAAGAAAAGTCCATTTATAGTTACCATGTCTTTAAAATCCTAATTACTCGCTTTAAATGGTTTCATAATCTCATGATTGTTTTTAGGTTGAATTTTTGTGCATATTTGGTTAAAATAGATTATAGTTGAATATCTGTCTTGGGAAACATGAAGAAAAGGCTATTCATTGATAAGAAAAGTCCATTTATAGTTACCCATGCCTTCAAAATCCTACTTACTCACTTTAAATGGTTTTATAATCTCATAATTGATTTTAGGTTGAATTTTTTTATATTTTTTATTGAAACAGATTATAATTGAATGTCTACCTTGAGAGACGTGAAGAAAAAACTATTCATTAACAAGAAAAACCAATTTATAGTCACTCAAACCTTTGAAAGCCTTACTACTCGCTTTAAATGATTTTATAATCTTATAATTGATTTTAAGTTTGATTTTTTTACATTTTTGGTGAAAATAGATTATAATTGAATATCTGCCTCAGGAAACATGAAGGCTATCATTAGCAAGAAAAGTCTATTTATAGTCACACATATCTTTGAAAGCCTTATTACTCGCTTTAAATGATTTTATAATCTCATAATTGATTTTAAATTCAATTGTTTTATATTTTCTGTTAAAACAGATTATAATTGAATGTCAAGCTAAGGAAACCTGAAGAAAAAATCATTTACTAGAGAAAAGTCCATTTATAGTTACCCATGGCTTCGAAAGCCTTATTACTCGCTTTAAATGGTTTTATAATCTGATAATTGATTTTAAGTTGAATTTTTTTACATTTTTGCTTAAAACATTTATAATTAAATATCTGCCTTGGAAAGCATGAAGAGAAAGCCATTCAATGGCAAGAAAAGTCCATTTATAGTCACCCATAGTTTCAAAAGCCTTATTACTTGCTTTAAATAGTTTTATAATCTAATAAGTGATTTTAAGTTGAATTTTTTTACGTTGGGAAACTTAAAGAAAAAGCCATTCATTAGCACAAAAGTCCATTTATAGTTAGCCATGCCTTCAAAAGTCTAATTACATGCTTTAAATAGTTTTATTATCTCATAATTAATTTTAGGTTGAATGTTTGTACATTTTTTGTAAAAATAGATTAAAATCAAATGTCTATCTCGAGAAACGTGAAGAAAAATCCATTCATTGGCAAGAAAAGTACATTTCTAGTCACCCAAGCCTTCGAAAGCCTAATTACTTGCATTAAATGGTTTTATAATCTCATAATTGATTTTAGGATGTAGTTTTTTACATTTTTAGTTAAAACAAATTATAATTAAATGTCTACATAGGAAACGTGAAGAAAAAGTCTTTCATTGGTAAGAAAAGTTCATTTATAGTTACCCATGCCTTCAAAAGCCTAATTTCTCGCTTTAAATGGTTTTATAATGTCATAATTGATTTTAACTTGAATTCTCTTGCATTTTTAGTGAAAATAGATTATAATTGAATATCTAACTTAAAAAATGTGAAGAAAAAGGCTTTCATTGGGAAGAAAAGTCCATTTGTAGTCACCCATGCCTTTGAAAGCATTATTACTTACTTTATGTGGTTTTATAATCTCATAATTGATTTTAGATTGAATTGTTTTACCTTTTTTTGTTAAAACAAATTATATTTGGATGTCTGCCTTAGGAAACGCAACAACAGAGCCATTCATTAGAAAGAAAAGTTTATTTATGGTCACCCAAGCCTTTGAAGGCCTTATTGCTCGCTTTAAATGGTTTTTAATCTCATAATTGATTTTAAGTTGGATTTTTTGACATTTTTAGTGAAAACATATTATAATTGAATGTCTGTCTCAAGAAACGTGAAGAAAAAGGCTATCATTAGCAAGTAAAGTCCATTTATATTCACCCTTATCTTTGAAAGCCTTATTACCCGCTTCAAATGGTTTTATAATTTGATAATAGATTTTTAGTTAAATTTTTTAACATTTTTGGTAAAAACAGAATATAATTGAATGTTTTCCTCAAGAAACATGAAGTAAAAGTTTATCATGGGGAAGAAAAGTCTATTTATAATGGCCCATGCCTTTAAAAGTGTAATTACTTGCTTTAAATGGTTTTATAATCTCATAATTGATTTTAGGTTGAATTTTCTTATATTTTTGGTGAAAACATATTACAATTGAATGTCTACCTCGAAAAACATGAAGAAAAAGGTTTCATAATCTAATAATTGATTTTAAGTTCAATTGTTTTACATTTTTTGTTAAAACACATTATAATTGAATGTCTACCTTAGGAAACTTGACGAAAAAATAATTTATTAGCAAGAAAAGTCCATTTATAGTCACCTATGGCTTCGAAAGCCTTATTACTCGCTTTAAATAATTTTATAATCTGATAATTGATTTTAAATTGAATTTTTTTACATTTTTGGTTAAAACACATTATAATTAAATGTATGCTTTGGAAAATATGAAGAGAAAGCCATTCAAGGGCAAGAAAAGTCAATTTATAGTCACCCATAGCTTCGAAAGCCTTATTACTCACTTTAAATGGTTTTATAATCTAATAATTGATTTTAAGTTAAAATTTTTTACTTTAGAAAACTTGAAGAAAAAGTCATTCATTAGCAAGTAAAATCCATTTACAGTGAGTCATGCCTTTAAAAGCCTAATTACACCTTTTAAATAGTTTATTATCTCATTTTAGGTTGAATGTTTGTACATTTTTTGTAAAAGCATATTAAAATCAAATGTCGACCTCAAGAAATGTGAAGAAAAATTCATTTATTGGCAAAAAAAGTACATTTCTACTCACCCAAACCTTCAAAAGCCTAATTACTTACATTAAATGATTTTATAATCTCATAATTGATTTTAGGTTGTAGTTTTTAACATGTTTGGTTAAAAAAAATTATAATTGAATGTCTACATCAAGAAACATGAAGAAAAAGCCATTCATTGGTAAGAAAAGTCCATTTATAGTTACCCATACCTTCAAAAGCCTAATTGCTCACTTTAAATGATTTTATAATGTCAAAACTAATTTTAAGTTGAATTCTTTTACATTTTTGGTGAAAATAGATTATAATTGAATATCTAACTTGAGAAATGTGAAGAAAAAGGCTATCATTGGCAAGAAAAGTCTATTTGTAGACACCAAAACCTTTGAAAGCCTCATTACTTGCTTTAAATGGTTTTATAATCTCATAATTGATTCTAGATTGAGTTTCTTTTCCCTTTTTCATTAAAATAGATTATATTTAGACATCTACCATAGGAAATGTAAAGTCAAAGCCACTCATTGGCAAGAAAAATTTATTTATCGTTACCTAAGCCTTTGAATGCCTTGTTGCTCTCTTTAAATGGTTTTTAATCTCATAATTGATTTTAAGTTAGATTTTTTTACATTTTTGGTGAAAACAGATTATAATTAAATGTCTGCCTCGAGAAACATGAAGAAAAGGCTATCATTAGCAAGAAAAGTCCATTTATATTCACCCATGCCTTTAAAAGCCTTATTACCCACTTCAAATGGTTTTATAATCTGATAAGTGATTATCAGTTAAATGTTTTACATTTTTAGTAAAAATAGATTATAATTGAATGTCTGCTTAGGGAAACGTGAAGAAAAAGGCTATCATTGGCAAGAAAGGTCCATTTATAGTCACCCATGCGTTTAAAAGCTTGATTACTCACTTTAAATGGTTTTATAATCTCATAATATATTTTAGGTTGAATTGTTTGACATTTTTAGCTAAAATAGATTATAATTGAATGTTTACCTTGAAAAGTATGAAGAAAAAGTCATTCATTGACAAGAAAAGTCCATTTTTGGTTACGCACGCCTTCGAAAGCTTAATTAATCGCCTTAAATGGTTTTATAATCTCATAATTTATTTTAGGATTAATTGTTTTACATTTTTGGTTAAAACATATTATAATTGAATACCCACCTTGAGAGATGTGAAGAAAAAGCCATTCATTGTCAAAAAAAGTCAATTTATAGTAACTTAAGCCTTTAAAAGCCTTATTGCTCGCTTTAAATGGTTTTATAATCTCATAATTGATTTTAAGTTGAATTTTCTCACATTTTTTATGAAAACAGATTATATTTGAATATCTACCTTGGAAAATGTGAAGAAAAAGGCTATCATTAGCAAGAAAAGTCCAGATATAGTCACCTATGCCTTTGAAAGCCTTATTACTTGCTTTAGATGGTTTTTAATTCTGATAATTGATTTTAAGCTCAATTGTTTTACATTTTTTGTTAAAAAATATTATAATTGAATGTCTACCTTAGGAAACCTAAAAGAAAAAATCATTTATTAGCAAGAAAAGTTCATTTATAGTTACCCATGGCTTCGAAAGCCTAATTACTCACTTTAAATGGTTTTATCATCTTATAATTAATTTTAGGTTGAATTTGTTTACATTTTTAGTTAAAACAGATTATAATCAAATGTATACCTTGAGAAACATGAAGAAAAAGCCATTCATTAGCAAGAAATGTCCATTTCTAGTCACTCGAGCCTTCGAAAGCTTTATTACGCGCTTTAAATTATTTTATAATCTTATAATTGATTTTAAATTGAATTTTTTTTACATTTTTTTAAATACATATTGTAATTAAATGTCCGCTTTGCAAACGATGAAGAAAAAGCCATTCAATGCCAAGAAAAGTCCATATATAGTCACCCATGGCTCCGAAAGTCTAATTACACGCTTTAAATTGTTGTATAATCTCATAATTGATTTTAAGTTGAATTCTTTAATATTTTTGGTGAAAACAGATTATAATTGAATATCTAACTCGAGAAATGTGAAGGAAAAAGCTATCAGTGGCAAGAAAAGTCCATTTCTAGTCACCCATGCCTTTGAAAGTCTAATTACTCGCTTTAAATAATTTTATAATCTTATAATTAATTTTCAGTTTAATACTTTTACATTTTCTGTTAAAACATATTATAATTGAATGTCTATATCGAGAAATGTGAAGAAAAAGCTATTCATTAGCAAAAAAAAAGTCCATTTATAGTCACGTATGCCTTTGAAAATCTTATTACTCGCTTTAAAGGGTTTTATAATCTTATAATTGATTTTAGGTTGTAGTTTTTTACATTTTTGGGTAAAACAAATTATAATTGAATGTTTATCTCAGAAAAAGTGAAGAAAAAGTCATTTATTGACAAGGAAAGGCCATTTATAGTTACTTATGCCCTCAAAAGCCTTATTACTCACTTTAAATGGAATTGTAATGTCATAATTAATTTTAAGTTGAATTCTTTTACATTTTTGGAGACAAAAAATTCTAATTGAATATCAAACTTTAGTAATGTGAAGAAAAAGGCTATCATTGGCAAGAAAAGTCCATTTGTAACCACCCATGCCTTTGAAGGCCTTATTACTTACTTTAAATGGTTTTAATCTCATAATTGATTTTAAGTTAGATTTTTTTACATTTTTGGTGAAAATAGATTATAATTGAATGTGTGCCTTGAGAAAGGTGAAGAAAAAGGCTATCATTAGCAAGAAAAGTCCATGTATATCAACCCATACCTTCGAAAACCTTATTACCCATCTCAAATGGTTTTATAATCTGATAATTGATTTTCAGTTAAAATTTTTTACATTTTTGGTAAAAACAGATTATAATTGAATGTCTGCTTCGAGAAATGTGAAGAAAAGAGCTATCATTGACAAGAAAAGTCTATTTATAGTCACCCACACCTTTAAAAGCTTAATTACTCGCTTTAAATGGTTTTATAATCTCATAATTGTGTTGAATTGTTTTACATTTTTTGTTAAAACAGATTGTAATTGAATGTTTACCTTGAGAAATATGAAGAAAAAGCCATTCATTGGAAAGAAAAGTCCATTTCTGGTTATGCACGCCTTCGAAAGCTTAATTACTTGCCTTAAATTGTTTTATAATCTCATAGTTGATTTTAGGATGAAGTTTTTTACATTTTTAGGTAAAATAGGTTATAATTGAATATCTACCTTGGGAGACGTGAAGAAAAAGTCATTCATTGGCAAAAAAAAATCAATTTATAGGCACCTAAGCCATTAAAAGCCTTATTGCCCGCTTTAAATGATTTTATAATCTCATAATTGCTTTTAAGTTGAATTTTCTTACATTTTTGTTGAAAATAGATTATAATTGAATGTCTACATTGGGAAATTTGAAGAAAAAGGCTATCATTAGCAAGAAAAATCCATTTATAGTCACTCATGCCTTTGAAAGCCTTATTACTCCCTTTAGATGGTTTTATAATCTCATAATTGATTTTAAGTTTAATTGTTTTACATTGTTTGTTAAAACATATTATAATTGAATGTCTACTTAGGGAAACTTGAAAGAAAAAATCATTTATTAGCAAGAAAAGTTTATTTATAGTCAGCCATGCCTTCGAAAGCTTAATTACTCGCTTTAAGTGGTTTTATAATTTTATAGTTGATTTTAGGTTGAATTCTTTTGCATTTTTTGTTAAAATGGATGATTATCAAATGTATACCTCTAGAAACATGAAAAAAAAGCCATTCATTAGCAAGAAAAGTCCATTTTTAGTCACTCAATCTTTCGAAAACCTTATTAAACGCTTTAAATTATTTTATAGCCTCATAATTAATTTTAAATTGAATATTTTTACATTTTTTATTAAAACATATTATAATTAAATGTCCACCTTGCAAAACATGAAGAGAAAGCCATTCAATGCCAAGAAAAGTCCATTTATAGTCAGTCATGGCTTTAAAGGCCTAATTACACGCTTTAAATTGTTTTATAATTTCATAATTAATTTTAAGTTGAATTCTTTTATGTTTTTGATGAACATAGATTATAATTGAATATCTAACTTTAGAAATGTGAAGAAAAAGGCTATCATTGGAAAGAAAAGTCTATTTCTATTCACCCATGCCTTCGAAAGCCTTATTACTCGCTTTAAATGGTTTTATAATCTTATAATTGATTTTAAGTTTAATATTTTTAAATGTTTTGTTAAAATAGTTTATAATTAAATGTCTATCTCGAGAACGTGAAGAAAAAGCCATTCATCGACCAAAAAATATCCATTTATAATCACCTATGCCGTTGAAAGCTTTATTACTCGCTTTAAAGGGTTTTATAATCTCATAATTGATTTTAGATTGTAGTTTTTTACATTTTTGATTAAAACAAATTATAATTGAATGTCTATCTTCAAAAATGTGAAGAAAAAGCCATCATTGGCAAGAAAAGTCCATTTATAGTTACTTATGCATTCAAAGCCTAATTACTCACTTTAAATGGTATTATAATGTTATAATTAATTTTAAGTTGAATTCTTTTACATTTTTTGAGAAAACAAATTCTAATTGAATACCTAACTTGAGTAATATGAAGAAAAAGGCTATCATTGGCAAGAAAAGTCCATTTCTAGTCACCCATGCCTTTAAAGGCTTTATTGTTCGCTTTAAATGGTTTTTAATCTCATCATTGATTTGAAGTTGGATTTTTTTACATTTTTGGTGAAAATAGATTATAATTGAATGTCTATCTAGAGAAACGTAAAGAAAAAGACTACCATTAGCAAAAAAAATCTATTTATATTCACCTATGCCTTTGAAAGTCTTATTACCCGCTTCAAATAGTTTTATAATCTGATAATTAATTTTTAGTTAAATTTTTTTATATTTTTAGTAAAAATAGATTAAAATTGAATGTCTGCCTTAGAAAACATGAAGAAAAAGGCTATTGTTGGCAAGAAAAGTTCATTTATAGTGACCCATGCCTTCAAAAGCCTAATTACTCGCTTTAAATGGTTTTATAATCTCATAATTGTTTTTAGCCTGAATTGTTTTACATTTTTTGTTAAAATAAATTATAATTGAATGTCTACCTTGAGAAATATGAGGAAAAAGCGATTCATTGGCAAGAAAAGTCTATTTCTAGCTACACACGCATTCGAAAGCTTAATTACTCACTTTAAATGGTTTTGTAATCTCATAATTGATTTTAGAATGAATTTTTTTACATTTTTAGTTAAAACAGATTATAATTGAATGTCTACCTTGGGAGACGTGAAGAAAAAATCATTCATTCCCAAGAAAAGTCCATTTATAGTCACTCATGCTTTATAAAGCTTTATTACTCGCTTTAAATGGTTTTATAATCTGATAATTGATTTTGAGTTGAATTTTTTTAACTTTTTTGTTAAAATAGATTATAATTGAATATAAACCTTGGGAAACTTGAAGAAAAAGCCTTTCATTGGCAAGTAAAGTCCATTTACAGTGAGTCATACCTTCGAAAGCTTAATTACATGCTTTAAATGGTTTTATTATCCCATAATTGATTTTCGGTTCAATGTTTATACATTTTTTTTAAAAATAGATTAAAATCGATTGTGTATCTCGAGAAACATGAAGAAAA
>NW_018400242.1:2245-2367 GCF_002168275.2 Theobroma umbraticum | reverse complement strand
CTAGTGTGAATATTAATTATTGTGAGTCAGTCAAGGTTTATGACTTTGAGTATTGAGAGAATCGTAACCCAATACTCATGTGCACGGAGGTGAGTGCACTATGTGACTTGAGTTTGCCATGC
>NW_018400242.1:1785-2007 GCF_002168275.2 Theobroma umbraticum | reverse complement strand
TACTATGCTAGCGTGAAGCTAGAAGTTGAGAGGACTAGATGTGGATTTGGTAGCATGAAGCCAAATGACTTAGAAATATTAATTCTAGTTCCAATGCCACTTGGAGTTCCATATTGAATCTGATATACAAATTGTTTTATAGATCAATCTCAAAATCTATTTGTATCATGTGCAACCTATGATATAAATGATTGGTCTTAAATATGATTTTTCCAAAGGTAA
>NW_018400242.1:1298-1412 GCF_002168275.2 Theobroma umbraticum | reverse complement strand
GATTGTGTATTTGTGATAGAAAGCTAGTTTTGTAAGTCGTGGTTGCATAATCATGAAATATATGGGGCTTATCAATATGTAAGCATGTACATGAAGTTGTACATTTTGTGATTG
>NW_018400242.1:600-750 GCF_002168275.2 Theobroma umbraticum | reverse complement strand
ACAACTACTTTAGTGCCAGCAACCACAGCGCTAAGGATATTTTGTTTTTAGGAGATTTATGTTTAAGAATAAAGAATAATTGGCAATAATGATGCATGCTAATGAATATACAAGCCAAATTATGGCTATTGACTTTGATGTTGGGATTTC
>NW_018400242.1:215-344 GCF_002168275.2 Theobroma umbraticum | reverse complement strand
CAAGAGATTAAGCTTTGTTAAAAGGCCAAGAAAAGGAGTGAAAAGTTAAAAGAAAGTACAAGACATTGATAAAGTAATGTCAATATCAAATGATGAAATTGTGAATGAAAGATTACAAAGTTGGTATAG
>NW_018400242.1:97-205 GCF_002168275.2 Theobroma umbraticum | reverse complement strand
AACATAAAGCAATGTTATGAGGATTTGCAAATCTTAACTTGATATAGTTCAAAGGAAAAGGTTAGTAACAAAACAAGGCCATTTATATGATATACTAGAAACTTAAGA
>NW_018400242.1:0-87 GCF_002168275.2 Theobroma umbraticum | reverse complement strand
AGGCATGAACAGATGAGTATGCATTTGAATATCTTGGAGAGTAAGTGCACGCTTTTGGAATAAATGTGCTTGCAAGGATAATGGATA
>NW_018400241.1:1179-1320 GCF_002168275.2 Theobroma umbraticum | reverse complement strand
AAGATATTCATTGACAAGAAAAGTCCATTTATAGTCACCCATGTCTTCAAAAGCATCATTACTCGCTTTAAATGATTTTATAATCTAATAATTGATTTTAATTTAAGTTTTTTATATTTTTTATTAAAACAGATTATAATT
>NW_018400241.1:805-923 GCF_002168275.2 Theobroma umbraticum | reverse complement strand
GCCTTGAGAAACGTGAAGAAAAAGATATCCATTAGCAAAAAAAGTCCATTTATAATCACCCATGCTTTCAAAAGCCTTATCACTCGCTTTAAATGATTTTATAACCTTATAATTGATT
>NW_018400241.1:342-459 GCF_002168275.2 Theobroma umbraticum | reverse complement strand
AGAATGTTTTTTATATTTTTTATTAAAATAGATTAAAATTAAATGCCTTCCTCAAGAAATATAAAGAAAAAGATATTCATTGGTAAGAAAAGTCCATTTATGGTCATCCAGTCCTTC
>NW_018400241.1:0-132 GCF_002168275.2 Theobroma umbraticum | reverse complement strand
CTCTGGGCAAAACAGGTCCATTTGTAGTCACCCATGTCTTCGAAAGCCTTATTATTCGCTTTCAATAGTTTTTTAATTTCATAATTGATTTTAAGTTAAACTTTTTTACATTTTTTCTTAAAACAGATTATA
>NW_018400240.1:1042-1160 GCF_002168275.2 Theobroma umbraticum | reverse complement strand
TTATTTCATGAGGCAGACATTCAATTATTATCTGTTTTAACCCAAAATGTAAAACAATTTGACGTAAAATCAATTATGAGTTTATAAAAATATTTAAAGCGAATAATAAGGCTTTCGA
>NW_018400240.1:356-524 GCF_002168275.2 Theobroma umbraticum | reverse complement strand
TAACCAATAATATAAAAAAATTTAATTTAAAATCAATTTATAAGATTATAAAAACATTTAAAGCAAGTAACCAGGTTTTTGAAGGCATGGGTGATTATAAAATGACTTTTCTTACCTACGGATATCTTTTTCTTCATGTTTCTCAAGGTAGTTACTCAATTATTATTT
>NW_018400240.1:0-210 GCF_002168275.2 Theobroma umbraticum | reverse complement strand
TTTCCTGACAATAAATATTTTTTCTTCACGTTTCTTGAGGTACACATTCAATTACAATCATTTAGAGTGAGTAATAAGGCTTTCGAAGGCATGGGTGACCATAAATTGACTTTTCTTACCAATGGGTATCTTTTTCTTCACGTTTCTCGAGAACATATTCAATTATAATCTATTTTACTAAAAAATGTAAATAAATTTAACTTAAAATCA
>NW_018400239.1:1511-1624 GCF_002168275.2 Theobroma umbraticum | reverse complement strand
TTTTTTACATTTCTCATTAAAACAAACTATAATTGAATGCCTACCTTGAGAAACTTGTAAAAAACCCATTTATTTAGAAGAAAAGTCCATTTATATTCTTTCAATCCTTCAAA
>NW_018400239.1:952-1142 GCF_002168275.2 Theobroma umbraticum | reverse complement strand
TATTTAGAAGAAAAGTCCATTTATAGTCTCCTATTCCTTCAAAAGCCTTATTAGTTGCTTTAAAAGGTTTTATAATCTCATAGTTGATTTTCTATTGACTTTTTTACATTTTTTATTAAAACAAACTGTAATTGATAACCTGCCTCAAGAAACGTGTAAAAAATTCCATTTATTTGGAAAAAAATTTATT
>NW_018400239.1:697-822 GCF_002168275.2 Theobroma umbraticum | reverse complement strand
TGAATTGTTTTTACATTTTTAGTTCAAACAGACTATAATTGAATGTTTACCTCAAGAAATATGAAAAAAAATGAATTCATTTGCAAGAAAAGTCTATTTATAGTCAGCTATTCCTTCAAAAGCCT
>NW_018400239.1:435-562 GCF_002168275.2 Theobroma umbraticum | reverse complement strand
ATTTTTTATATTTCTCATTAAAATAGACTATAATTGAATGTCTGCCTTAGGAAATGTGTAGCAAAACCCATTTATTTGTAAGAAAAGTCCATTTATAGTCACTCATTCCTTTAAAAGCCTTATTACT
>NW_018400239.1:0-150 GCF_002168275.2 Theobroma umbraticum | reverse complement strand
TACTCGTTTTAAATAATTTTATAATCTCACAATTGATTTTAAGTTGAATTTTTTGCATTTCTCATTAAAATAGACTATAATCAAATACTTGCCTCGAGAAACCTATAGAAAAACTCATTTATTTGGAAGAAAAGTCCATTTATAATCTCT
>NW_018400238.1:1873-2047 GCF_002168275.2 Theobroma umbraticum | reverse complement strand
TTTTAAATTGAATTTTTTTACATTTTTTATTAAAACAGACTATAATTGAATGTTCACCTTGGGAAACGTGTAAAAAAAAAACCTTTCATTGAGAAGAAAAGTCCATTTATAGTCACTCATTCTTTCAAAAGTTTTATTACCCGTTTTAAATAGTTTTATAATCTCATAATTGAT
>NW_018400238.1:1758-1861 GCF_002168275.2 Theobroma umbraticum | reverse complement strand
TTTTTTATATTTTACTTTAAAACAGATAATAATTGAATGTTTATCTTGAGAAACATGCAAAAAAAAGCCATTGATTGGAGAGAAAAGTCTATTTAGAGACACC
>NW_018400238.1:1488-1748 GCF_002168275.2 Theobroma umbraticum | reverse complement strand
AAAGGCTTATTACTTGCTTTAAAGAGTTTTATAATCTCAGAATTGATTTTAAGTTAACTTTTTTATATTTTTTGTTAAAATAGACTATAATTGATTGTCCACTTTGGGAAACATCCAAAAAAGGCAATTCATTGAGAAGAAATGTCCATTTAAAGTCACTCATTCCTCCAAAAGCCTTATTACCCGCTTTAAATTGTTTTATAATCTCAAAATTGATTTTAAGTTGAATGTTTTTACACTTTTCTTTAAAACAGACCATA
>NW_018400238.1:1315-1478 GCF_002168275.2 Theobroma umbraticum | reverse complement strand
TGCCTCACAAAAGGTATAGAAAAAGCCATTAATTGAGAAGAAAAATCAATTTTTAGTCACCTATTCCTTTGAAAGTCTTATTTCTCGGTTTAAATGATTTTATAATCTCGTAATTGATTTTGAATTGAATTTTTTTACATTTTTCTTTAAAACAGACAATAAT
>NW_018400238.1:1177-1305 GCF_002168275.2 Theobroma umbraticum | reverse complement strand
TCTCGAGAAATATGTAGAAAAAGCCATTGATTGACAAGAAAAGTCTATTTAGAGTTACCGATTCCTTCAAAAGGCTTATTACTCGGTTTAAATGTTTTTATAATCTCATAATTGATTTTAAGTTGAAT
>NW_018400238.1:760-937 GCF_002168275.2 Theobroma umbraticum | reverse complement strand
TAAGTTGAATTTTTTTACATTTTTTGTTAAAACAGACTATAATTAAATGTTTGCATTGAGAAACATGCAAAAAATGCCATTCATTGAGAAGAAAAGTTCATTTATACTCACCCATTCCTTCAGAAGGCTTATTACTCGCTTTAAATAGTTTTATTATCTCATAATTGATTTTAAGTT
>NW_018400238.1:634-747 GCF_002168275.2 Theobroma umbraticum | reverse complement strand
TTTTTGATTAAAACATACTATAATTGAATATTTACCTCGAGAAACGTAAAGAAACAAATATTCTTTGACAAGAAAAGTTCATTTAGAGTCACCCGTTCCTTCAAAAAGCTTAT
>NW_018400238.1:133-266 GCF_002168275.2 Theobroma umbraticum | reverse complement strand
ATAATTGAAAGCTTGCCTTAGGTAAGGTGTAGAAAAAGCCATTCATTGAGAAGAAAAGTCCATTTTTAGTCACTCATTCTTTCGAAAGCCTTATTACTTGGTTTAATGATTTTATAATCTCATAATTGATTTT
>NW_018400238.1:0-123 GCF_002168275.2 Theobroma umbraticum | reverse complement strand
TTTTTACTTTTTTCTTTAAATTAAACAATAATTGAATGTCTAACTTGAGAAATGTGCAGAAAAAGCTAGTGATTGAGAAGAAAGTCCATTTATAGTCACCCATTCCTTCAAAAGGCTTATTAC
>NW_018400237.1:547-1326 GCF_002168275.2 Theobroma umbraticum | reverse complement strand
TTTAGAAGGCATGGGTGACTATAAATAGACTTTTCTTGCCAATGAATAGCTTTTTGTTCATGTTTCCTAAGACAAACATTTAATTATAATCTATTTTAACAAAAATATAAAAAAATTCAACTTAAAATCAAGTATGAGATTATAAAACCATTTAAAGTGAGCAATAAGGCTTTCCAAGGCTTGAGTGATTATAAATGGACTTTTCTTGCCAATAGATGGTTTTTACTTCATGTTTCCCAAGGCAGACATTTAATTATAATATATTTTAACAAAAAATATAAAAAATATTCAACTTAAAATTAATTATGAGATTATGAAACCACTTAAAGTGACTAATAATACTTTTGAAGGCATAAGTGACTACAAATGGACTTTTCTCTCCAATCGTTGTCTTTTACTTCATGTGTCTAGAGGCAGATGTTCAATTATAATCTATTTTAACCAAAACATAAAAATATTCAACTTATAATCAATTATGAGTTTATAAAACTATTTAAAGTGAGTAATAAGGCTTCCAAAGGCATTAGTGACTATAAATGGACTTTTATTGCCAATGAATAGTTTTTTCTTTATGTTTCCTAAGGTAAATATTCAATTATCATCTGTTTTAACCAAAAATGTAAAAAAAATAAAGTTAAAATCATTTTTGAGATTAGAAAACTATTTAAAGTGAGCAATAAGCCTTTCAAAGGCATGGGTGACTATAAATGGACTTTTCTTGCTAATTGCACCATGTTTCATGAAGCATACATTCAATTATAATATATTTTAACCAAAAA
>NW_018400237.1:106-196 GCF_002168275.2 Theobroma umbraticum | reverse complement strand
GGTGACAATAAATGAAATTTTTTTACCAATGAATGGCTTTTTTTTCATGTTTTTTGTGGTAGACATTCAATTATAATATATGTAAATCAA
>NW_018400237.1:0-96 GCF_002168275.2 Theobroma umbraticum | reverse complement strand
AACCGTTTAAAGTGAGTAATAAGGCTTTTGAAAGTATGGATAACTATAAATGGACTTTTCTTGCTAATGGATGGCTTTTGCACCATGTTTCATGAA
>NW_018400236.1:1151-1279 GCF_002168275.2 Theobroma umbraticum | reverse complement strand
TTATTACTTACTTTAAATGGTTTTATAATCTCCTAACTGACTTTAAGTGAAATTTTTTTTTGTTTTTGTTTAAAATGGAATATAATTAAATATCTACCTAAAGAAACGAGAAGAAAAAGCCATTCATT
>NW_018400236.1:1026-1141 GCF_002168275.2 Theobroma umbraticum | reverse complement strand
GTCCATTTATAGCCACCCATGCCTTCGACAGCCTTATTTCTAGCTTTAAATGGTTTTATACTCTCATAATTAATTTTAAGTTTAATTTTTTTTTCATTTTTGATTCAAATAGATT
>NW_018400236.1:172-293 GCF_002168275.2 Theobroma umbraticum | reverse complement strand
TGTTTTACATTTTTGGTTAAAATAGACAATAATTGAATGTTTACCTTGAGAAACGTAAAGAAAGAGCCCTTCATTGGGAAGAAAAGCCTATTTATAGTCACCCATGCCTTCCAAAAGCCTT
>NW_018400236.1:0-162 GCF_002168275.2 Theobroma umbraticum | reverse complement strand
TTAAATGGTTTTATAATCTCCTAACTGACTTTAAGTGAAATTGGTTTTTGTTTTTGTTTAAAATGGAATATAATTATATATCTACCTCAAGAAACGAGAAGAAAAAGTCATTCATTGGCAAGTAAAGTCCATTTATAGCCACCCATGCCTTCGAAAGCCTTA
>NW_018400235.1:1224-1378 GCF_002168275.2 Theobroma umbraticum | reverse complement strand
TAGCCAAAAAGATGAAAAAATTCAACTCAAAATCAATTATGAGATTATAAAATAGTTTACAGTGAATAATATGATTTTTGAAAGAATGGGTGACTATAAATTAAATTTTTTTGCCAGTGAATGGCTTTCTCTTCATGTTTTTGGACGTAGACAT
>NW_018400235.1:753-894 GCF_002168275.2 Theobroma umbraticum | reverse complement strand
GTAATAAGGCTTTTGAAGGAATAGGAGACTATCAATGGACTTATCGTGCCAATGAATACTTGTTTCTTCATGTTTCTCAAGTAGACATTTAATTATAGTTTGTTTTAAAAAAATATAAAAAAATTTAACTTAAAATCAATT
>NW_018400235.1:592-743 GCF_002168275.2 Theobroma umbraticum | reverse complement strand
AAAACCATTTAAATCGAGTAATAAGGCTTTTGAAGGAATGATTTACTATAAATGGACTTTTCTTCTCAATGCATACCTTTTTCTTTATGTTTCTGGAGGTAGACATTCAAATATAGTCTATTTTAACCAAAAATGTGAAAAAATTCAACTT
>NW_018400235.1:201-331 GCF_002168275.2 Theobroma umbraticum | reverse complement strand
GAGTAATAAGGCTTTCGAAGGAATAAGAGGCTATACATGGACTTTTCTTGTCAATGATTGCTTGTTTCTTTACGTTTCTCTCGGTAGACATTCAAATATAGTCTGTTTTAACCAAAAATATAAAAAAATT
>NW_018400235.1:0-116 GCF_002168275.2 Theobroma umbraticum | reverse complement strand
TTTTCTGTACGTTTCCCAAGGTAAGCATTTAATTATAGTCTGTTTTAACCAAAAATATGAAGAAAGTTAGCTTAAAATCAATTATGATATTATAAAATAATTTAAAGCGAGTAATA
>NW_018400234.1:1991-2153 GCF_002168275.2 Theobroma umbraticum | reverse complement strand
TATTACTCGCTTCCAATGGTTTTCTAATCTCATAATTGATTTTAGATTGAATTTCTTTGCATTTTTCATTAAAACATGCTATAATTGAATGTTTACCTCGAGAAATGCGAAGAAAAAAGCATTCATTGGCAAGAAAAGTCCATTTATAGCCTCTCATTCCTT
>NW_018400234.1:1735-1856 GCF_002168275.2 Theobroma umbraticum | reverse complement strand
ATTTTAAGTTCAATGTTTTTACATTTTTCATTAAAATAGACTATAATTAAATGTTTTCCTTGAGAGGCATGAAGAAAAAGGTATTCATTGGCAAGAAAAGTCTATTTACAGCCTCTCATTC
>NW_018400234.1:1381-1686 GCF_002168275.2 Theobroma umbraticum | reverse complement strand
TTATAATCTAATAATTGATTTTAAGTTGAAATTTTTTTACATTTTTGATTAAAAAAGAGTACATTTGAATATATATCTCAAAAAACGTGAAGAAAAGAGCATTCATTGACAAGAAAAGTCCATTTATACTCACCATTTCCTTCAAAAGCCATATTACTCACTTCAAATGATTTTATAATCTGATAATTGATTTTAAGTTGAATATTCTCACATTTTTCATTAAAACAGGCTATAATTGAACGTTTCCATCGAGAAATGTGAAGAAAAAAGCATTCATTTGCAAGAAAAGTCTATTTATAGCCTCT
>NW_018400234.1:1232-1368 GCF_002168275.2 Theobroma umbraticum | reverse complement strand
GCCTTATTACTCGCTTTAAATGGTTTTATAATCTAATAATTAATTTTAAGTTGACTTTTTTTATATTTTTATTAAAACAAAGAATAATTGAATGTCTATCTCGAGAAACATGAAGGAAAAAGTATTCATTATAAAG
>NW_018400234.1:923-1081 GCF_002168275.2 Theobroma umbraticum | reverse complement strand
TTCAATTCTTTTTATATTTTTCATGAAAACAGACTATAATTGAATGTTTGCCTTCAGAGGCATAAAGAAAAAAACATTCATTGGCAAGAAAAGTCTATTTACAGCTTCCCATTCCTTCCAAAGCCTTATTACTCACTTTAAATGGTTTTATAATCTAA
>NW_018400234.1:635-913 GCF_002168275.2 Theobroma umbraticum | reverse complement strand
TAAGTTGAAATTTTTTACATTTTTGATTAAAACAGACTATAATTGAATATCCATCTCAAGAAACGTGAAGAAAAGAGCATTCATTGACAAAATAAGTCCATTTATAGTCACTCGTTTGTTCAAAAGCCTTATTACTCGCTTCAAATGGTTTTCTAATCTTATAATTGATTTTATATTGAATTTTTTTCTATTTTTTATTAAAACAGGCTATAATTGAATGTTTGCCTCAAGAAATGTGAAGAAAAAAGCATTCATTGGCAAGAAAAGTCTATTTATAG
>NW_018400234.1:410-532 GCF_002168275.2 Theobroma umbraticum | reverse complement strand
TTATTAAAACAAACAATAATTGAATGTCTATCTCGAGAAACATGAAGGAAAAAATATTCATTATAAAAAAAAGTCCTTTTATAGTCACCTATTCCTTCAAAAGCCTTATTACTCACTTTAAA
>NW_018400234.1:255-377 GCF_002168275.2 Theobroma umbraticum | reverse complement strand
AATTTTTTTACATTTTTCATTAAAACAGACTATAATTGAATGTTTGCCTTCAGATGTATGAAGAAAAAAGTATTCATTGGAAAGAAAAGTCTATTTACAGCCTCCCATTCCTTTAAAAGCCT
>NW_018400234.1:0-245 GCF_002168275.2 Theobroma umbraticum | reverse complement strand
TTTAAATGGTTTTATAATCTAATAATTGATTTTAAATTGAAATTGTTTTACATTTTTGATTAAAACAGACTATAATTGAAATTTTATCTCGAGAAACATGAAGAAAAGAGCATTCATCGACAAGAAAAGTCCATTTACAGTCACCCATTTCTTCAAAAGCCTTATTCATCACTTCAAATGGTTTTATAATATAATAATTGATTTTAAGTTGAACTTTTTTACATTTTTGATTAAAACAGACTATA
>NW_018400233.1:1050-1212 GCF_002168275.2 Theobroma umbraticum | reverse complement strand
AAAATGTTCATTTATATTCACTTATACCTTCAAAAGCCTTCTTATTCGCTTTAAATGGTTTTATAAATTTATAAAGCATTATAAGTTGAAATTTTATTCATTTTTTTGCTAAACCAAATCATAATTTGTTGTTTGTATCAAGAAACTTGAAGCGAAAGCTAT
>NW_018400233.1:944-1040 GCF_002168275.2 Theobroma umbraticum | reverse complement strand
AAAAAGTCCATTTATAGATACTCATACCTTCGAAACCCTTATGACTCGCTTTCAATTATTTTATAATCTTATAAATCATGTTAAATTAATTTTTTT
>NW_018400233.1:784-934 GCF_002168275.2 Theobroma umbraticum | reverse complement strand
GTTCAAACGGATTATAATTTGATGTTTGCATTAGCAAAAGTGAAGCAAAAGCCATCCATTGACAAGAAAAATCCATTTATATCACTCATGCCTTTGAAAGCCTTATTGCTCGATTTAAGTGGTTGTACAGCTCTATAAATGATTTTCAAT
>NW_018400233.1:164-309 GCF_002168275.2 Theobroma umbraticum | reverse complement strand
TTTAAGTGGTTTAATAAGTTTATAAATGATTTTAAATTGAAGTGTTTTTTACTTTTGGTTAATACAGGTCATAATTTGGTGTCTACATCAAGAAATGTGAAGTGAAAGTCACCCAATTGCAAGAAAAGTCCATTTATACTCTCTC
>NW_018400233.1:0-136 GCF_002168275.2 Theobroma umbraticum | reverse complement strand
TAAATGATTTTACGGTGTTATAAATTATTTTAAGTTGAATTTTCTTTCATTTTTTGTTAAAAAGGATCATAATTTATTATGCCTATTAGGAAACATGAAGCAAAAGCCATCCATTGACAAGAAAAGTTAATCCACA
>NW_018400232.1:2301-2406 GCF_002168275.2 Theobroma umbraticum | reverse complement strand
TATCAAGAAAAGTCTATTTATAGTCACCTATTCCTTCAAAAGCCTTATTACACGTTTTGAATAGTTTTGTAATATGATAATTTATTTTAAGTTGAATTTTTTTAT
>NW_018400232.1:2171-2291 GCF_002168275.2 Theobroma umbraticum | reverse complement strand
TAAAACAGACTATAATTAAATGTTTGCCTTGATAATCGTGAAGAAAAAAGCATTCATTCATAAGAAAAGTCCATTTATAGTCTCCCATTTCTTTAATAGCCTTTTTACTCGTTCTAAATG
>NW_018400232.1:2053-2161 GCF_002168275.2 Theobroma umbraticum | reverse complement strand
CTAATAATTAAATTTAAGTTCAATTTTTTTTTCATTTTTCATTAAAACAGACTATAATTGAATGTCTCCATTCAGAAAAGAGAAGAAAAAAAGCATTCATTGGCAAGA
>NW_018400232.1:1976-2043 GCF_002168275.2 Theobroma umbraticum | reverse complement strand
TACAGCCTCCCATTCCTACAAAAGTTTTATTACTCATTTTAAATGGTTTTCTAATCTAATAATTGAT
>NW_018400232.1:1851-1966 GCF_002168275.2 Theobroma umbraticum | reverse complement strand
ATTTTTTTACATTTTTGATTAAAACAGATAATAATTGATTGTTTATCTCGAGAAACGTGTAGACAAAAGCATTCATTTACAAGAAAAGTCTATTTATAGTCACCAATTCCTTCAA
>NW_018400232.1:1699-1841 GCF_002168275.2 Theobroma umbraticum | reverse complement strand
ACTCACTTTAAATGGTTTTATAATCTAATAATTGATTTTAAGTTATATTTTTTTACATTTTTTATTAAAACAGGCTATAATTGAATACCTATCTTGGGAAACGTGAAGAAAAGAGCATTCATTGACAAGAAAAGTCCATTTA
>NW_018400232.1:1342-1487 GCF_002168275.2 Theobroma umbraticum | reverse complement strand
TTTATATTTTTCATTAAAACAAACTATAATTGAATGTTGAACATAAGAAACGTGAAGAAAAGGGCATTTATTGACAAGAAAAGTTTATATATAGGCTCTCGATCCTTCAAAAGGCTTATTACTAGCTTTAAATGGTTTTATAATC
>NW_018400232.1:1178-1332 GCF_002168275.2 Theobroma umbraticum | reverse complement strand
TTTTAAGTTGAATTTTTTTATATTTTTGATTAAAACAAACAATAATTAAATGTCTATTTCAAGAAATATGAAGAAAAAAGTATTCATTGGTAAGAAAAGTCTTCTTATAGCCTCCCACTCCTTAAAAAGCCTTATTACTCACTTTAAATGGTTT
>NW_018400232.1:976-1168 GCF_002168275.2 Theobroma umbraticum | reverse complement strand
TAATTGATTTTAAGTTGAATTTTTTTATATTTTTGACTAAAACAGTTAATAATTAAATTTTTATCTTGAGAAACGTGAAGAAAAAAGTATTCATTATCAAGAAATGTCCATTTATAGTCACCTATTCCTTCAAAAGCCTTATTACACGCTTCGACTAGTTTTATAATGTCATAATTTATTTTAAGTTGAATT
>NW_018400232.1:755-966 GCF_002168275.2 Theobroma umbraticum | reverse complement strand
TTTTGTTAAAACAGACTATAATTAAATGTCTGCCTTGATAATCTTGAAGAAAAAAGCATTCATTGATAAGAAAAGTCCATTTATAGCATCCCATTTCTTTAATAGCTTTTTTACTTGTTTTAAATGATTTTCTAATCTCATAATTGATTTTAGGTTCAATTTTTTTACATTTTTGATTAAAACAGACTATAATTGAATATTTGCCTTGAGA
>NW_018400232.1:305-428 GCF_002168275.2 Theobroma umbraticum | reverse complement strand
TGACAAGAAAAGTCCATTTATAGTCACCTATTCCTTCAAAAGCCTAATTAGACGTTTTAAATGGTTTTCTAATCTCATAATTAAATTTTAAGTTGAATTTTTTTATATTTTTCATTAAAACAG
>NW_018400232.1:187-295 GCF_002168275.2 Theobroma umbraticum | reverse complement strand
AATGTTGAACACAAGAAACGTGAAGAAAAGAGCATTTATTGATAAGAAAAGTTCATATATAGCCCCCCGATCCTTCAAAAGGCTTATTACTAGCTTTAAATGGTTTTA
>NW_018400232.1:101-177 GCF_002168275.2 Theobroma umbraticum | reverse complement strand
ATTGATTTTAAGTTGAATTTTTCTATATTTTTGATTAAAACAAATAATAATTAAATGTCTATTTCAAGAAATGTGA
>NW_018400232.1:0-91 GCF_002168275.2 Theobroma umbraticum | reverse complement strand
ATTCATTAGCAAGAAAAGTCTACTTATAGCCTAGCATTCCTTAAAAAGCCTTATTACTCACTTTAAATGGTTTTATAATCTCGTAATTGAT
>NW_018400231.1:994-1180 GCF_002168275.2 Theobroma umbraticum | reverse complement strand
CCCATGCCTTCAAAAGCTTTATTACTCGCTTTAAACGATTTTATAACCTCAAAACTGATTTTAATTTGAATTTTTTTATACATTTTTTTAAAACAGATTATAATTTAATGTCTACCTTGAGCAACAAAAAAAAAAAGATATCCATTGCCAAGAAAAGTCCGTTTATAGTAACCTATGCCTTTGAAA
>NW_018400231.1:865-984 GCF_002168275.2 Theobroma umbraticum | reverse complement strand
TCGCTTTAAATATTTTTATAACCTCATAATTGATTTTAATTTTAATTTATTTATATTTTTTATTAAAAATAATTATAATTGAATGTCTGTCTTGAGAAACGAAAAGAAAAAGATATCCA
>NW_018400231.1:402-658 GCF_002168275.2 Theobroma umbraticum | reverse complement strand
TTTGAATTTTTTTATATTTTTTATTAAAACAAATTATAATTGAATGTTTGCCCCTGAAAACGTGAAGAAAAAGATATCCATTAGTTAAAAAAGTCTATTTATAGACACTGATGCCTTCAAAAGCCTTATTACTCACTTTAAATGATTTTATAAGCTCATAATTGCTTTTAATTTTAATTTTTTATATTTTTTATTAAAGCATATTATAATTAAATGTCTGCCTTAAGAAACATGAAGAAAAAGATATCCATTGGTA
>NW_018400231.1:0-151 GCF_002168275.2 Theobroma umbraticum | reverse complement strand
TTTTTATTAAAACATATTATAATTGAATGTTTGCCCAGGAAACATGAAGAAAAAAATATCCATTGATAAGAAAAGTGAATTTATAGTCACCTATGTATTTAAAAGTTTTAGTACTCGCTTTAAATGATTTTATAAGCTCATAATTGATTTT
>NW_018400230.1:52706-52899 GCF_002168275.2 Theobroma umbraticum | reverse complement strand
AGCCTTATTACACGCCTTTAATGGTTTTATAATCTCATAATTGATTTTAAGTTGGATGTTTTTATATATTTCATTAAAACATACTATAATTGAATTTCTGCCTCGAGAAACCTGCAAAAAAAATCATTCATTGAGAAGAAAAGTCCATTTATAGTCACTCATTCCACCAAAAGCCTTATTACTCGCTTTAAAT
>NW_018400230.1:52594-52696 GCF_002168275.2 Theobroma umbraticum | reverse complement strand
TCTCATAACTGATTTTAAGTTGAATTCTTTTTACATTTTTTATTAAAACTGACTATAATTAAATCTCTATCTTGAGAAATGTGAAGGAAAAGGTATTCATTG
>NW_018400230.1:52493-52584 GCF_002168275.2 Theobroma umbraticum | reverse complement strand
TCCATTTACAGTCACCTATTCCTTTAAAAGCCTTATTACACCCTTTAAATGGTTTTATAACTTCATAATTTATTTTAAGTTGAATTTTTTT
>NW_018400230.1:52368-52483 GCF_002168275.2 Theobroma umbraticum | reverse complement strand
TTAAAACAAACTATAATTGAATACTTACCTCAAGAAACGTGTAGAAAAAGTTATTCGTTGAGAAGAAAAGTCTATTTATAGTCACCCATTCTTTCAAAAGCCTTATTACACGCTT
>NW_018400230.1:51770-51962 GCF_002168275.2 Theobroma umbraticum | reverse complement strand
ACATTTTTCATTAAAACAGACTATAATTAAATGTCTGTCTCGAGAAATGTGAGAGAAAAAATATTCATTGGCAAGAAAAGTCTATTTATAGTCGCTTATTCCTTTAAAAGCCTTATTACACCCTTTAAATAGTTTTAGAATCTCATCATTGAATTTAAGTTGAATTGTTTTACAATTTTCTTTAAAACAGAC
>NW_018400230.1:51266-51409 GCF_002168275.2 Theobroma umbraticum | reverse complement strand
TTAAGTTGAATTTTTTTACATTTTTCATTAAAACAGACTATAATTAAATGTCTATCTCAAGAAATATGTAGAAAAATGTATTCATTGGCAAGAAAAGTCCATTTACAGTCAGCTATTCCTTTAAAAGCCTTATTAAACCTTTA
>NW_018400230.1:50530-50657 GCF_002168275.2 Theobroma umbraticum | reverse complement strand
TTTTTTTACATTTTTCATTAAAATAGACTATAATTGAATGTCTACCTCCAGAAACATGAAGAAAAAGGCACTTATTGATAAGAAAAGTCTATTTACGGTCACCCATTCCTTCAAAAGCCTTATTAGT
>NW_018400230.1:50171-50467 GCF_002168275.2 Theobroma umbraticum | reverse complement strand
TTAAGTTGAATTTTTTTACATTTTTCATTAAAATAGACTATAATTGAATGCCTATCTCAAGAAACATGTAAAAAAAGTCATTCATTGAGAAGAAAACTCCATTTATAGTCACCTATTGTTTCGAAAGCCTTATTACTCGCTTTAAGTGGTTTTGTAAATTCATAATTGATTTTTAGTTGAATTTTTTTATATATTTGGTTAAAACAGACTATACTTGAATGTCTACCTAGAAAAACATAAGGAAAAAGATATTTATTGGCAAGAAAAGTCGATTTATAGTCACCCATTCCTTAAAA
>NW_018400230.1:49961-50161 GCF_002168275.2 Theobroma umbraticum | reverse complement strand
CACGCTTTAAATTGTTTTATAATCCCATAATTGATTTTTAGTAAAATATTTTTATATTTTTCATTAAAACAGACTATAATTGAATGTATGCCTTGAGAAAAATAAAGAAAAAGGCATTCATTGGCATGAAAAGTGTATTTTTAGTCGTCCATTCCTTCAAAATCCTTATTACATGCCTTAAATGATTTTATAATCTCATA
>NW_018400230.1:49750-49951 GCF_002168275.2 Theobroma umbraticum | reverse complement strand
AATTGAATTTTTTTATATTTTTCCTTAAAATATAATATAATTGAATGCCTGCCTCGAGACACCTATAGAAATAGTCATTCATTAAGATGAAAAGTCGATTTACAGTCACCCATTCCTTTAAAAGCCTTATTGCACGCTTGAAATAGTTTTATAATCTTATAATTGAATTTTAGTTGAATTTTTTTACATTTTTCATTAAAA
>NW_018400230.1:49587-49740 GCF_002168275.2 Theobroma umbraticum | reverse complement strand
TTGAATGTCTACCTTAAGAAAAGTGAAGAAAAAGACATTCATCAATATCAAAAGTCTATTTTTAGTCATCCATTCCTTCAAAAGTATCATTACGCGCCATAAATGGTTTTATAATCTCATAATTGATTTTAAGTTGAATTGTTTTTATATTTT
>NW_018400230.1:48857-49058 GCF_002168275.2 Theobroma umbraticum | reverse complement strand
TTATTACTCGCTTTAAATGGTTTTATAATCTCATAATTGATTTTAAGTCTAATAGTTTTCCATTTTTGGTTAAAATAGACTATAATTGAATGCCTACCTCGAGAAACCTATAGAAAAAGTCATTCATTGTGAACAAAAGTCCATTTGTAGTCACCAATTCCTTCAAAAGCCTTATTACTCACTTTAAATGGTTTTAGAATC
>NW_018400230.1:48515-48831 GCF_002168275.2 Theobroma umbraticum | reverse complement strand
TTTACATTTTTCATTAAAACAGACTATAATTGAATGTCTACCTCAAGAAATATATAGAAAAAGGAATTCATTTGTAAGAAAAGTTAATTCATAGTCACCCACTCCTTCAAAAACCTTATTACACGCTTTAAATGGTTTTATAACCTCATAATTGATTTTTAGCTGAATTTGTTTGTATTTTTTTATTAAAATAGGCTATAATTGAATGTTTATCTTGAGAAATATGAAGAAAAAGGTATTCATTGATAAGAAAAGTCCATGTACAGCCACCTATTCCTTTAAAAGCCTTATTACACCCTTTAAATGGTTTTATAAT
>NW_018400230.1:48330-48505 GCF_002168275.2 Theobroma umbraticum | reverse complement strand
ATTTTAAGTTGAATTTTTTTACATTTTTCATTAAAACAAACTATAATTTAATGTATACCTCGAGAAATGTGTAAAAAAATCATTTATTAAGATGAAAAGTATATTTATAGTCACCCATTCCTTCAAAAGCCTCACTACACGCTTTAAATAGTTTTATAATCTCATAATTGATTTT
>NW_018400230.1:48025-48320 GCF_002168275.2 Theobroma umbraticum | reverse complement strand
TTTATACATTTTTTGTTAAAACAGACTATAATTGAATGTCTACCTCAAGAAACATAAAAAAAAAGCATTCATTGGTAAGAAAAGTCGATTTATAGTCACCTATTCCTTCAAAAGCCTTATTACACGTTTTAAATAGTTTTATAATCTCATAATTGATTTTTAGCTGAATTTTTTTATATTTTTCATTAAAACAGACTATAATTAAATGCCTGCCTCAAGAAACATGAAAAAAAAGGGATTCATTGACAAAAAAGTCAATTTATAGTCCGTCATTCCTTCAAAAGCCTTATTACAT
>NW_018400230.1:47911-48015 GCF_002168275.2 Theobroma umbraticum | reverse complement strand
GTTTTATAATCTCATAATTGATTTTTTGCTGCATTGTTTTACATTTTTCATTAAAACAGACTATAATTGAATGTCTACCTCGAGAAGCATGAAGAAAAAGGCAT
>NW_018400230.1:47301-47787 GCF_002168275.2 Theobroma umbraticum | reverse complement strand
TAATTGATTTTAAGTTAAATTTTTTTACATTTTTCATTACAACAGACTATAATTAAATACCTACCTTGAGAAACATATAAAAAATATCATTCATTGGGAAGAAAAGTTCATTTATAGTCACTTATTCCTTTAAAAGCCTTATTGCTCGTTTTAAATTATTTTATGAATTTTTTTACATTTTTCATTAAAACAGATTATAATTGAATGCCTGCCTCGAGAAACATGAAGAAAAAGGCATTCTTTGGCAAGAAAGTCGATTTATAGTCACCCATTCCTTCAAAAGCCTTATTACACGCTTTGAATGCTTTTATAATCTCGTAATTGATTTTTAGCTGCATCGTTTTGCATTTTTCATTAAAATAGACTATAATTGAATGTTTGCCTCGAGAAATGTGAAGAAAAAGACATTCATTGGTATAAAAAGTTTATTTTTAGTCACCCATTCCTTCAAAAGCCTTATTACTCGCTTTAAATTGTTTTATAATC
>NW_018400230.1:47108-47289 GCF_002168275.2 Theobroma umbraticum | reverse complement strand
TTAAGTTAAATGTTTTTACATTTTTCATTAAAACAGACTATAATTGAATGTCTGCAACGAGAAACATGTAGAAAAAGTCATTCATGGAGAACAAAAATCCATTTATAGTCATTTATTCTTTCTAAAACCTTATTACTCGCTTTAAATGGTTTTATAATCTATTAATTGATTTTAAGTTGAA
>NW_018400230.1:46692-46875 GCF_002168275.2 Theobroma umbraticum | reverse complement strand
GATTTTAAGTTGAATTTTTTTACATTTTTCATTAAAAAAGATTATAATTGAATGCTTGCCTCTAGCAACGTGTAGAAAAAGTCATTCATGGAGAGCAAAAGTCCATTTAGAGTCACTTATTTTTTCTCAAACCTTATTACTCACATTAAATAGTTTTATAATCTCATAGTTGATTTTAAGTTA
>NW_018400230.1:46538-46682 GCF_002168275.2 Theobroma umbraticum | reverse complement strand
CATTTTTGGTTAAAACAGACTATAATTAAATATCTACTTTGAGAAATATAAAGAACAAGGCATTCATTGGCAAGAAAAGTCGATTTATAGTCACCCATTCCTTCAAATGCCTTATTACACGCTTTAAATGGCTTTATAATCTCA
>NW_018400230.1:46022-46528 GCF_002168275.2 Theobroma umbraticum | reverse complement strand
TAAGTTGAATTTTTTTATGTTTTTTATTAAAACAGACTATAATTGAATGCCTACCTTGAGAAACGTGTAAAAAAACTCATTCATGGAGAACAAAAGTCCATTTATAGTCACTTATTCTTTCTAAAGCCTTATTACTCACATTAAATGGTTTTATAATCTCATAGTTAATTTTAAGTTTAATTTTTTTACATTTTTGATTAAAACGGACTATAATTGACTGTCTACCTTGAGAAATATAATGAACAAGTTATTCGTTGACAAGAAAAGTCGATTTATAGTCACTCATTCCTTAAAATACCCTATTACCTGCTATAAATGGTTTTATAATCTCATAATTGATTTTTAGTTGAATTGCTTTACAATTTTCATTAAAACAGACTATAATTGAATGCCTGCTTCAAGAAACATGAAGAAAAAGGAATTTATTGACATAAAAAGTTTATTTTTAGTTCCCCATTCCTTTAAAAGCTTTATTACACGCCTTAAATGGTTTTATAATTTCATAA
>NW_018400230.1:45734-45866 GCF_002168275.2 Theobroma umbraticum | reverse complement strand
TTCAAAAGCCTTATTACTTGCTTTAAATTATTTTATAATATCATAATTGATTGTAAGTTGAATATTTTTATATTTTTTATTAAAACAGACTATAATTAAGTGCTTACCTTAAGAAACATGTAGAAAAAGTCA
>NW_018400230.1:45281-45651 GCF_002168275.2 Theobroma umbraticum | reverse complement strand
ATTACAGCTTTAAATGGTTTTATAATCTCATAATTAATCTTAAGTTGATTTTTTTTATTTTTTTCCATTAAAATAAACTATAATTGAATCTCTACAAAGAGAAACGTGTAGAAAAAGTAATTCATTGAGAAGAAAAGTACGTTTATAGTCACCCATTCCTTCAAAAGCCTTATCACACGTTTTAAATCATTTTATAATCTCATAATTGATTTTAAGTTGAGATTTTTTTATATTTTTTATTAAAACAGACTATAATTGAATGTCTATTTCGAGAAACGTGTAGAAAAAGTCATTCATTCAGAGAAAATTCCATTTAGAGTCACTTATTCTTTCAAAAGCCTTATTACTCGCTTTAAATGGTTTTATAATC
>NW_018400230.1:45135-45271 GCF_002168275.2 Theobroma umbraticum | reverse complement strand
TTTTAAGTTGATTTTTTTTACATTTTTGGTTAAAACAGACTATAATTCAATGTTTACCTCAAGAAACAAAAAGAAAAAGACGTTCATTGGCAAGAAAAGTTGATTTATAGTCAACCATTCCTTCAAAAGCCTTATT
>NW_018400230.1:44981-45102 GCF_002168275.2 Theobroma umbraticum | reverse complement strand
GATTTTAAGTTGAAGTTTTTTACATTTTTTATTAAAACAGACTATAATTGAATGCCTGCCTTGAAAAACAAGTAGAAAAAGTCATTCATTGAGAAAAAAAGTCCATTTATAGTCACTTATT
>NW_018400230.1:44735-44971 GCF_002168275.2 Theobroma umbraticum | reverse complement strand
TTGGTTAAAACAGACTATAATTAAATGTTTACCTCGAGAAACATAAAGAACAAGGCATTCATTGGCAAGAAAAGTCGATTTATAGTCACTCATTCCTTCAAATACCTTATTACACGCTTTAAATAGTTTTATAATCTCATAATTGATTTTTAGCTGAATGTTTTTTCATTTTTCATTAAAATAGACTATAATTGAATGCCTGCCTCGAGAAACATGAAGAAAAAGGCATTTATTGA
>NW_018400230.1:44508-44666 GCF_002168275.2 Theobroma umbraticum | reverse complement strand
TAAATGGTTTTATAATTTCATAACTGATTTTAAGTTAAATTTTTTTACATTTTTCATTAAAACAGACTATAATTGAAAGCCTACCTCAAGAAACCTATAGAAAAAGTCATTCATTGAGAAGAAAAATCTATTTATAGTCACCCATTCCTTCAAAAGCC
>NW_018400230.1:44289-44498 GCF_002168275.2 Theobroma umbraticum | reverse complement strand
CTTTAAATTGTTTTATAATCTCATAATTGATTGTAAGTTGAATATTTTTACATTTTTTTTAAAACAGACTATAATTAAATGTCTACCTCAAGAATTGTGAAAAAAAAGATATTCATTGGCAAGAAAAGTTCATTTACAGTCTCTTATTCCTTTAAAACCTTTATTACACCGTTCAAATGGTTTTATAATCTCATAATTGATTTTAAGTT
>NW_018400230.1:44104-44279 GCF_002168275.2 Theobroma umbraticum | reverse complement strand
ACATTTTTCATTAAAACATACTATAATTGAATGCTTGCTTCAAGAAACATGTAGGAAAAGTCATTCATTGAGAAAAAAATTCTATTTATAGTCAGTCATTCTTTCAAAAGTCTTATTGCTTGCTTTAAATTGTTTTATGATCTCATAATTGATTTTAAGTTAAATATTTTTATAT
>NW_018400230.1:43948-44090 GCF_002168275.2 Theobroma umbraticum | reverse complement strand
GACTATAATTGAATGTCTACCTCAAGAAATGTGAAGAAAAAGATATTCATTGGCTTAAAAAGTCTATTTTTAGTCGCCCATTCCTTCAAAAGCCTTATTACACGTCTTAAATGATTTTATAATCTCATAATTGATTTTAAGT
>NW_018400230.1:43760-43938 GCF_002168275.2 Theobroma umbraticum | reverse complement strand
TACATTTTTCGTTAAAACAGACTATAATTAAAACCCTGCCTGGAGAAACCTGCAGAAAAGTCATTCATTGAAAAGAAAAGTCCATTTATAGTCACCCATTTTTTCAAAAGTCTTATTACACACTTTAAATAGTTTTATAATCTTATAATTGACTTTTAGTTGAATTTTTTTACATTTT
>NW_018400230.1:43611-43750 GCF_002168275.2 Theobroma umbraticum | reverse complement strand
AGACTATAATTGATGGTCTACCTCGAGAAATGTGAAGAAAAAGACATTCATTGGTATGAAAATTTTATTTTTAGTCGTCCATTATTTCAAAAGTCTTATTACACTACTTTAATGGTTTTATAATCTCATAATTGATTTT
>NW_018400230.1:43490-43601 GCF_002168275.2 Theobroma umbraticum | reverse complement strand
TTTTTATATTTTTCAATAAAATAGACTATAATTAAATACGTGCCTTGAGAAACCTGCAGAAAAAGTCATTCATTGAGAAGAAAAGTCGATTTATAGTCACCCATTCCTTCA
>NW_018400230.1:43193-43390 GCF_002168275.2 Theobroma umbraticum | reverse complement strand
TTCAATTATAGTCTGTTTTAATGAAAAAAGTAAAAAAAATTCAACTTAAAATCAATTCTGAGATTATAAAACCATTTAAGACGTGTAATAAGACTTTTGAAGGAATGGGAGACTAAAAATAGAATTTTCATGCAATGAATGCCTTTTTCTTCACGTTTCTTAAGGTAAACATTCAATTATAGTCTGTTTTAATGAAA
>NW_018400230.1:42775-42907 GCF_002168275.2 Theobroma umbraticum | reverse complement strand
TGAAGGAATGGGTGACTATAAATCGACTTTTCTTCTCAATGAATGACTTTTTCTATAGGTTTCTTGAGGCAGGTATTTAATTATAGTCTGTTTTATTGAAAAATGTAAAAAAATTCAACTTAAAATCAATTA
>NW_018400230.1:42460-42648 GCF_002168275.2 Theobroma umbraticum | reverse complement strand
TGTAAAAAAATTCAACTAAAAATCAATTATGAGATTATAAAACTATTTAAAGCGTGTAATAAGACTTTTAAAGAAATGGGTGACTATAAATGGACTTTTCTTTTCAATGAATGACTTTTTCTGCAGGTTTCTCTAGGTAGGGTTTTAATTATAGTCTGTTTTAACGAAAAATGTAAAAAAATTCAACT
>NW_018400230.1:42290-42450 GCF_002168275.2 Theobroma umbraticum | reverse complement strand
TATGAGATTATAAAACCATTTAAGACGTGTAATAAGGCTTTTGAAGGAATGAGCGACTAAAAATAGACTTTTTAAACCAATGAATATCTTTTTCTTCACATTTCTCGAGGTACACATTCAATTATAGTCTGTTTTAATAAAAAATATAAAAATATTTAAC
>NW_018400230.1:42125-42280 GCF_002168275.2 Theobroma umbraticum | reverse complement strand
TTATGAGATCATAAAACAATTTAAAGCGAGCAATAAGGCTTTTGAAAGAATGACTGACTATAATTAGAATTTTTTTCTCAATGAATGACTTTGTCTACATGTTTCTTGAGGCAAGCATTCAATTATAGTATGTTTTAATGAAAAATGTAAAAAAT
>NW_018400230.1:41903-42115 GCF_002168275.2 Theobroma umbraticum | reverse complement strand
ATCAATTATGAGATTATAAAACCATTTAAAGGGTGTAATAAAGGTTTTAAAAGAATAAGAGACTGTAAATGAACTTTTCTTGCCAATGAATACCTTTTTCTTCACAATTCTTGAGGTAGACATTTAATTATAGTCTATTTTAATAAAAAATGTAAAAATATTCAACTTACAATCAATTATGAGATTATAAAATAATTTAAAGCAAGTAATAA
>NW_018400230.1:41714-41893 GCF_002168275.2 Theobroma umbraticum | reverse complement strand
GGAATGGGTGACCATAAATGGACTTTTCTTCTCAATGAATGACTTTTTCTACAGGTTTCTTGAGGCAGGCTTTCAATTATAGTCTGTTTTAATGAAAAATGTAAAAGAATTTAACTTAAAATCAATTATGAAATTATAAAACCATTTAAGGCGTGTAATAAAGCTTTTAAAGGAATGGG
>NW_018400230.1:41173-41338 GCF_002168275.2 Theobroma umbraticum | reverse complement strand
TTTAAAGCGAGTAATAGGGCTTTAGAAAGAATAAGTGACTATAAATGGACTTTTGTTCTCAATGAATAACTTTTTCTACATGTTTTTCGAGGCAGACATTCAATTATAGTCTGTTTTAATGAAAAATGCAAAAAAAAATCAACTTAAAATCAATTATGAGATTAT
>NW_018400230.1:41009-41163 GCF_002168275.2 Theobroma umbraticum | reverse complement strand
AAAGCGTGTAATAAGGCTTTTGAAGGAATGGTTGACTATAAATTAACTTTTCTTGCCAATAAATGTCTTTTTCTTTATGTTTCTTGAGGTAAACATTCAATTATAGTCTGTTTGAACCAAAAATGTAAAAAGATTCAACTTAAAATCAATTATG
>NW_018400230.1:40638-40999 GCF_002168275.2 Theobroma umbraticum | reverse complement strand
ACCATTTAAAGCGAGTAATAAAGCTTTTGAAAGAATAAGTGACTATAAATGGAATTTTCTCTAAATGAATGACTTTTTCTATATGTTTCTCGAGGTAAGCATTCAATTATAGTCTGTTTTAATGAAAAATATAAAAAAATCTCAACTTAAAGTCAATTATGAGATTATAAAATGATTTAAAATGTGTGATAAGGCTTTTGAAGGAATGGGTTACTATAAATGTAGTTTTCTTCTCAATGAATGACTTTTTCTACACGTTTCTCTAGGTAGAGATTCAATTATAGTTTATTTTAATGGAAAAAAATACAAAAAATCAACTTAAGATTAATTATGAGATTATAAAACCATTTAAAGCTGTAAT
>NW_018400230.1:40487-40603 GCF_002168275.2 Theobroma umbraticum | reverse complement strand
TGACTTTTTCTACATGTTTCTTAAGGTAAGCACTTAATTATAGTCTGTTTTAATGAAAAATATAAAAATATTCAACTTACAATCAATTATGAGATTATAAAACAATTTAAAGCAAG
>NW_018400230.1:40265-40387 GCF_002168275.2 Theobroma umbraticum | reverse complement strand
TTTTTTTACATTTTTCATTAAAACAAACTATAATTGAATGCTTGCCTCAAGAAATGTGTAGAAAAAGTCATTCATTGAGAAGAAAAGTCTATTTATAGTCACATATTTCTTCAAAAGCCTTA
>NW_018400230.1:40101-40254 GCF_002168275.2 Theobroma umbraticum | reverse complement strand
AAATAGTTTTATAATCTCATAATTGAATTTAAGTTGAATTTTTTTATATTTTTTGTTAAAATAGACTATAATTGAATGCATACCTCGAGAAACATAAAGAAAAAGACATTCATTGGCAAGAAAAGTTGATTTATAGTCACTCATTTCTTTAAA
>NW_018400230.1:39854-40046 GCF_002168275.2 Theobroma umbraticum | reverse complement strand
TTTTAGTTGAATTTTTTTATATTTTTTATTAAAACAAATTATAATTGAATGCCTGCCTCGACAAACATAAAGAAAAAGGCATTCCTTGGCATGAAAAGTTTATTTTTAGTCGCCCTTTCCTTCAAAAGCCTTATTACACGCCTTAAATAGTTTTATAATCTCATAATTGATTTTAAGTTAAATTGTTTTACA
>NW_018400230.1:39482-39736 GCF_002168275.2 Theobroma umbraticum | reverse complement strand
CATTGGCAAGAAAAGTCCATTTATAGTCACCTATTCCTTTAAAAGCCTTATTACACCCTTAAATAGTTTTATAATCTCATCATTGAATTTAAGTTGAATTTTTTTACAATTTTCATTAAAACAGACTATAATGAATGCTTCCCTCAAGAAACCTATAGAAAAAGACATTCATTGAGAAGAAAAGTCTATTTATAGACAGCCATTCCTTCAAAAGCCTTATTACTCGCTTTAAATTGTTTAATAATCTCATAATT
>NW_018400230.1:39335-39467 GCF_002168275.2 Theobroma umbraticum | reverse complement strand
TTTTTTACATTTTTCATTAAAACAGACTATAATTAAATGTTTATCTCAAGAAATGTGTAGAAAAATGTATTCATTGGTAAGAAAAGTCCATTTACAGTCAGCTATTCCTTTAAAAGCCTTATTAAACCTTTA
>NW_018400230.1:38921-39193 GCF_002168275.2 Theobroma umbraticum | reverse complement strand
TGTAGAAAAAGTCATTCATTGAGAAGAAAAGTTAATTTATAGTCACCCATTCCTCAAAAGCCTTATTACACGCTTTAAATGGTTTTCTAATATCATATCTGATTTTAAGTTGAGATTTTTTTTATATTTTTCATTAACGCGGACAATAATTGAATGTTTATCTCGAGAAACATATAGAAAAATGATTCATTGATATGAAAAGTCTCTTTTTAGTCGCTCATTCCTTCAAAAACCTTATTGCTCGCTTTAAATTATTTTATGATCTCTTAATT
>NW_018400230.1:38780-38907 GCF_002168275.2 Theobroma umbraticum | reverse complement strand
TTTTTTTACATTTTTCATTAAAATAGACTATAATTGAATGTCTACCTCCAGAAATATGAAGAAAAAGGCACTCATTGATAAGAAAAGTCTATTTACGGTCACCCATTCCTTCAAAAGCCTTATTAGT
>NW_018400230.1:38578-38680 GCF_002168275.2 Theobroma umbraticum | reverse complement strand
AGTTGAATGTTTTTACATTTTTCATTAAAATAGACTATAATTGAATGCTTGCCTCGAGAGACCTATAGAAAAAGTCATTCATTGAGAAGAAAAGTCCATTTA
>NW_018400230.1:38346-38568 GCF_002168275.2 Theobroma umbraticum | reverse complement strand
TTCCTTCAAAAGCCTTATTACTCGCTTTAAATTGTTTAACAATCTCATAATTGATTTTAAGTTAATTTTTTTTTATATTTTTCATTAAAACATACTAGAATTAAATGTCTATCTCAAGAAATGTGAAGAAAAAGATATTCATTAGCAAGAAAAGTCCATTCACAGTCAGCTATTCCTTTAAAAGCCTTATTAAACCTTTGAATGGCTTTATAATCTCATAAT
>NW_018400230.1:38182-38336 GCF_002168275.2 Theobroma umbraticum | reverse complement strand
TTGAATTTTTTTACATTTTTCAATAAAACAAACTATAATTGAATGCTTGCCTCGAGAAACGTGTAAAAAAAGTCATTCATTGAAAAAAAAGTCAATTTATAGTTATTCTTTCGTTCAAAAGTCTTATTAAACGCTTTAAATAGTTTTATAATCT
>NW_018400230.1:37640-37934 GCF_002168275.2 Theobroma umbraticum | reverse complement strand
ATTGAATGTCTACCTCAAGAAACATGAAGAAAAAGGCACTTATTGATAAGAAAAGTCCATTTACAGTCACCCATTTCTACAAAAGCCTTACTAGTCGCTTTAAATTATTTTATAACCTCATAATTGATTATAAGTTGAATTTTTTTACATTTTTTATAAAACAGACAATAATTAAATGCCTGCCTCAAGAAACATGTAAAAAAAGTTTGAGAAGAAAACTCCATTTATAGTCACTTATTGTTTCGAAAGCCTTATTACTCGCTTTAAATGGTTTTGTAATCTCATAATTGATTT
>NW_018400230.1:37481-37628 GCF_002168275.2 Theobroma umbraticum | reverse complement strand
TTTTATATTTTTGGTTAAAACAGACTATAATTGAATGTCTGCCTTGAGAAACATATAGAAAAAGTTATTAATTTAGAAGAAAAGTTCATTTACAGTCACTCATTCCTTCAAAAGCCTTATTACATGCTTTATATGGTTTTATAATCT
>NW_018400230.1:37358-37470 GCF_002168275.2 Theobroma umbraticum | reverse complement strand
TTAAGTTAAATTTTTTTACATTTTTTATTAAAATAGACTATAATTAAATGTCTACCTCTAGAAATGTGAAGAAAAAGACATTCATTGACATGAAAAGTCTATTTTTAGTCAC
>NW_018400230.1:36941-37328 GCF_002168275.2 Theobroma umbraticum | reverse complement strand
TAAATAGTTTTATAATCATATAATTGATTTTAAGTTGAATTTTTTTATATTTTTATTAAAACTGACTGTAATTGAATGTCTACCTCGAGAAATGTGAAGAAAAAAACATTCATTGACAGAAAAAGTTAATTTATAATCACTTATTCCTTCAAAAGCCTTATTACACGCTTTATATGATTTTAGAATCTCATAATTGATTTTTAGTTAAATTTTTTTACATTTTTCATTAAAACAAACTATAATTGAATGTCTACCATAAGAAATGTGAAGAAAAAGACATTTATTGACATGAAAAGTCTATTTTTAGTCACCCATTCCCTCAAAACCCTCATTACACGCATTAAATGGTTTTATAATCTCATAATTCATTTTAAGTTGAATTGTTTT
>NW_018400230.1:36663-36931 GCF_002168275.2 Theobroma umbraticum | reverse complement strand
TTAAAACAGACTATAATTGAATGGTTGCCTTGAGAAACATGAAGAAAAATGCATTCATTGGCAAGAAAAGTTGATTTATAGTCACCCATTCCTTCAAAAGCCTTATTACAAGCTTTAAATAGTTTTATAATCTCATAATTGACTTTTAGCTGAATTGTTTTACATTTTTCATTAAAACAGACTATATTTGAATGTCTATGATAACTCTATTATATAGAGTTATTTTGACTCATTTTGGGAGCCTAAGTAGCTAGATCTTTGAGATTTT
>NW_018400230.1:36464-36563 GCF_002168275.2 Theobroma umbraticum | reverse complement strand
TGAACGACTAAAAATAGAGTTTTCATGCCAATGAATGTCTTTTTCTTAACATTTCTCATGGTAGACATTCAATTATAGTCTCTTTTAATGAAAAATGTA
>NW_018400230.1:36057-36454 GCF_002168275.2 Theobroma umbraticum | reverse complement strand
ACTTAAAATCAATTATGAGATCATAAAACAATTTTAAGCGAGCAATAAGGCTTTTGAAGCAATGAGTGACTATAAATGGACTTTTCTTCTAAATTAATGACTTTTTCTACACATTTTTCAAGGTAGGTATTCAATTACAGTATGTTTTTATGAAAAATGTAAAAACATTCAACTTAAAATCAATTATAAGATTATAAAACCATTAAAGGCGTGTAATAAGGCTTTTGAAGGAATGGACGACTAAAAATAGACTTTTTATACCAATGAATGCCTTTTTCTTAACATTTCTTGAGGTAGACATTCAATTCTAGTCTCTTTTAATGAAAAATATAAAAAAATTCAGCTTAAAATCAATTATGAGATCATAAAACAATTTAAAGCGAGCAATAAGGTTTTT
>NW_018400230.1:35751-35889 GCF_002168275.2 Theobroma umbraticum | reverse complement strand
CAATTATGAGATTACAAAACCATTTAAAGCGAGTAATAAGGCTTTCGAAAGAATAAGTGACTATAAATGAAGTTGTCTTCTCAATGAATGACTTTTTTTACATATTTCTTGAGGCAAGCATTCAATTATAGTCTGTTT
>NW_018400230.1:35557-35741 GCF_002168275.2 Theobroma umbraticum | reverse complement strand
TGTAAAAAAATTCAACTTAAAATCAATTATGACGTTATAAAACAAATTAAAACGACTAAAAAGGCTTTTGAAGGATTAGGTAACTGTAAATAGACTTTTCTAACCAATGAGTGCCTTTTTCTTCATGTTAATAGTCTATTTTAATAAAAAATATAAAAAAATTCAACTTAAAATCAATTATAAG
>NW_018400230.1:35423-35530 GCF_002168275.2 Theobroma umbraticum | reverse complement strand
AAGGCTTTTGAAGGAATGGGTGACTATAAATGAACTTTTCTTCTCAATGAATGAATTTTTCTACATGTTTCTCAAGGCAGACTTTCAATTATAGTCTGTTTTAATGA
>NW_018400230.1:35069-35413 GCF_002168275.2 Theobroma umbraticum | reverse complement strand
AAAATTCAACTTAAATCAATTATAAGATTATAAAACCATTTAAGGCGTGTACTAAGGCTTTTGAAGGAATAAGTGACTGTAAATGGACTTTTCATGCCAAGGAATGCCTTTTTCGCCATGTTTCTTGAGGCATGCATTCAATTATTGTTTGTTTTAATTAAAAATATAAAAAAATTCAATTAAAAACTAATTATGAGATTATAAAATCGTTTAAAGCATGCAATAAGGCTTTTGAAAGAATGGGTGACTATAAATCCACTTTTCTTGCCAATGAATGTCTTTTTCTTTGTGTTTCTCGATATAGACATTCAATTATAGTCTATTTTAACCAAAAATATAAAAAA
>NW_018400230.1:34882-35059 GCF_002168275.2 Theobroma umbraticum | reverse complement strand
AAATCAATTATGAGATTATAAAACCATTTAAAGCGTGTAATAAGACTTTTGAAAGAATGAGTGACTATAATGGACGTTTCTTCTCAATGAATGACTTTTTCTACACGTTTCTCAAGGCAGGCATTTAATTATGATTTGTTTTAATTAAAAATGTAAAAAAATTCAACTTAAAATCAA
>NW_018400230.1:34675-34872 GCF_002168275.2 Theobroma umbraticum | reverse complement strand
ATAAAACCATTTAAAGGGTGTAATAAGGCTTTTAAAGGAATATGTGAGTGTAAATGGACTTTTCTTGCCAATGAATACCTTTTTCTTCACATTTCTCGAGATAGACATTTAATTATAGTCGATTTTATTGAAAAATGTAAAAAAATTCAACTTAAAATCAGTTATGAGTTTATAAAACAATTTAAAGTGAGTAATAA
>NW_018400230.1:34569-34665 GCF_002168275.2 Theobroma umbraticum | reverse complement strand
GGAATGGGTGACTATAAATGGACTTTTCCTCTCAATGAATGGCTTTTTCTGCTGGTTTATCGAGGCAAGCAATAAACTATAGTATGCTTTAATGAA
>NW_018400230.1:34147-34319 GCF_002168275.2 Theobroma umbraticum | reverse complement strand
TTATGAGATTATAAAACCATTTAAAGCGTGTAATAAGGCTTTTGAAGGAATGAATGACTAAAAATAGACTTTTCATACCAATGAATGCCTTATTCTTCACATTTCTCCAGGTAGACAGTCAATTATAGTCTATTTTAACAAAAAATGTAAAAAAATTCAACTTAAAATCAAT
>NW_018400230.1:33847-34047 GCF_002168275.2 Theobroma umbraticum | reverse complement strand
TACCTTTTTTTCACATTTCTCGAGATAAACATTTAATTATAGTCTGTTTTAATGGAAAATGTAAAAAAAATTAACTTCAAATCAATTATGAGATTATAAAACCATTTAAGGCGTGTAATAAGGCTTTTAAAAGAGTGGGCAACAAAATTATACTTTTTATGCCAAGGAATGCCTTTTTCTTCATGTTTCTTGAGGTAGGC
>NW_018400230.1:33628-33837 GCF_002168275.2 Theobroma umbraticum | reverse complement strand
AGTTTGTTTTAATGAAAAATGCAAAAACAATTCAATTAAAAATTAATTATGAGATTATAAAACCATTTAAAGTGTGTAATAAGGTTTTTGAAGGAATGGGTGACTATAAATCGAATTTTCTTGCCAATGAATGTCTTTTTCTTTATGTTTCTTGAGGTAGACATTGAATTATAGTCTATTTTAACCAAAAATGTAAAAAAATTCAACAT
>NW_018400230.1:33449-33618 GCF_002168275.2 Theobroma umbraticum | reverse complement strand
ATGAGATTATAAAACCATTTAAAGCTTGTAATAAGACTTTTGAAGGACTGAGTGACTATAAATGGACTTTTCTTCTCAATAAATGACTTTTTCTATACGTTTCACGAGGCAACCATTCAATTATAGTTTGTTTTAATGAAAAATGTAAAAAAACTTAACTTAAAATCAA
>NW_018400230.1:33257-33439 GCF_002168275.2 Theobroma umbraticum | reverse complement strand
ATAAAACTATTTAAAGGGTGTAATAAGGCTTTTAAAGCAATAGATAACTGTAAATGAACTTTTCTTGTCAATGAATACCTTTTTCTTCACATTTCTAGAGATAGACATCTAATTATAGTCGATTTTATTAAAAAATGTAAAAAAATTCAACTTAAAATCAGTTATGAGATTATAAAACCATT
>NW_018400230.1:33025-33243 GCF_002168275.2 Theobroma umbraticum | reverse complement strand
AGGCTTTTGATGGAATTGGTGACTATAAATGGACTTTTCTTCTCAAAGAATGACTTTTTCTACAGGTTTCTCCAGGAAAGCAATAAACTATAGTATGCTTTAATGAAAAATGTAAAAAAATTCAACTTAAAGTTAATTATGAGATTATAAAACCATTAAAGGCGTGTAATAAGGCTTTTGAAGGAATGCAAGACTAAAAATAAACTTTTCATGTCAAT
>NW_018400230.1:32742-33015 GCF_002168275.2 Theobroma umbraticum | reverse complement strand
TTCTTCACATTTCTCAAGGTAGACATTCAATTATAGTCTGTTTTAATGAAAAATAGAAAAACATTTAACTAAAAATCAATTATGAGATTATAAAACCATTTAAAACGTGCAATACGGCTTTTGAAGGAATGAACGACTAAAAATAGACTTTTCATACCAATGAATACCTTTTTCTTCACATTTCTTGAGGTCAACATTCAATTATACTCTGTTTTGATGAAAAATGTAAAAAAATTCAACTTAAAATCAATTATGAGATCATAAAATAATTTA
>NW_018400230.1:32512-32640 GCF_002168275.2 Theobroma umbraticum | reverse complement strand
AAATGGACTTTTCTTCTCAATGAATGACTTTTTCTATACGTTTCTTGAGGCAGGTATTCAATTATAATCTGTTGTAATGAAAAATGTAAAAATATTTAACTTAAAATCAATTATGAGATTATAAAACT
>NW_018400230.1:32313-32412 GCF_002168275.2 Theobroma umbraticum | reverse complement strand
AGTTGAATTTTTTTACATTTTTCATTAAAATAGACTATAATTGAATGCCTGCCTCGAGAGACCTGTAGAAAAAGTCATTCATTGAGAAGAAAAGTCCAT
>NW_018400230.1:32238-32303 GCF_002168275.2 Theobroma umbraticum | reverse complement strand
CCATTCCTTCAAAAGCCTTATTACTCGCTTTGAATTGTTTAATAAACTCATAATTGATTTTAAGT
>NW_018400230.1:32100-32228 GCF_002168275.2 Theobroma umbraticum | reverse complement strand
TATATTTTTCATTAAAACAGACTAGAATTAAATGTCTATCTCAAGAAATATGAAGAAAAAGATATTCATTAGCAAGAAAAGTCCATTCATAGTCAACTATTCTTTTAAAAGCCTTATTAAACCTTTGA
>NW_018400230.1:31908-32090 GCF_002168275.2 Theobroma umbraticum | reverse complement strand
AATCTCATAATTGATTTTAAGTTGATTTTTTATATTTTTCAATAAAACAAACTTTAATTGAATACTAGCCTCAAGAAATGTGTAAAAAAAGTCATTCATTGAAAAAAAAGTCAATTTATAGTCACTCATTCGTTCAAAAGTCTTATTAAACGCTTTAAATAGTTTTATAATCTCATAATTGA
>NW_018400230.1:31574-31672 GCF_002168275.2 Theobroma umbraticum | reverse complement strand
ACCTTATTGTTAACTTTAAATTGTTTTGTGATCTCTTAATTGATTTTAAGTTGATTTTTTTTTACATTTTTCCTTAAAACAGACTATAATTGAATGTC
>NW_018400230.1:31286-31564 GCF_002168275.2 Theobroma umbraticum | reverse complement strand
AACATGAAGAAAAAAGCATTCATTGATAAGAAAAGTCCATTTACAGTCACCCATTTCTTCAAAAGCCTTGTTAGTCGCTTTAAATTGTTTTATAACCTCATAATTGATTATAAGTTGAATTGTTTTACATTTTTCATCAAAACAGACAATAATTGAATGCCTGCCTTAAGAAACATGTAAAAAAAGTTTGAGAAAAAAACTCCATTTATAGTCACTTATTCTTTAGAAAGCCTTATTACTCGCTTTAAATGGTTTTGTAATCTCATAATTGATTTTTA
>NW_018400230.1:31150-31276 GCF_002168275.2 Theobroma umbraticum | reverse complement strand
TTTATATTTTTGGTTAAAACAGACTATAATTGAATGTCTGCCTTGAGAAACATGTAGAAAAGTTATTAATTTAGAAGAAAAGTTCATTTATAGTCACTCATTCCTTCAAAAGCCTTATTACATGCT
>NW_018400230.1:30628-31065 GCF_002168275.2 Theobroma umbraticum | reverse complement strand
AAAGTCTATTTTTAGTCACCCATTCCTTCAAAAGCCTCATTACACGTCTTAAATGGTTTTATAATCATATAATTGATTTCAAGTTGAATTTGTTTATATTTTTTATTAAAACAAACTGTAATTGAATGTCTACCTCGAGAAATGTGAAGAAAAAGACATTCATTGACAGAAAAAGTTAATTTATAGTCACTTATTCCTTCAAAAGCCTTATTACACACTTTATATGATTTTATATTCTCATAATTGATTTTTAGTTAAATTGTTTTACATTTTTCATTAAAACAAGCTATAATTGAATGTCTACCTTAAGAAATGTGAAGAAAAAGACATTTATTGACATAAAAAGTCTATTTTTAGTCACCCATTCCTTCAAAACCCTCATTACACACATTAAATGGTTTTATAATCTCATAATTCATTTTAAGTTGAATTGTTTT
>NW_018400230.1:30520-30618 GCF_002168275.2 Theobroma umbraticum | reverse complement strand
TTAAAACAGACTATAATTGAATGGTTGCCTTGAGAAACATGAAGAAAAAGGTATTCATTGGCAGAAAAAGTTGATTTATAGTCACCCATTCCTTCAAA
>NW_018400230.1:30189-30510 GCF_002168275.2 Theobroma umbraticum | reverse complement strand
CGCGCTTTAAATAGTTTTATAATGTCATAATTGACTTTTAGCTAAATTGTTTTACATTTTTCATTAAAAAGACTATATTTGAATGCCTACCTTGAGAAACATGAACAAAAAAGCATTCATTGGCAAGAAAAGTCCATTTAGAGTCACCTGTTCCTTTAAAAGCCATATTACATGCTTTAAACGGTTGTATAATCTCATAATTGATTTTAAGTTAAATTTTTTTACATTCTTCATTACAACACACTATAATTGAATACCTGCCTCAAAAAACGTGTAGAAAAAGTCATTCATTGAGAAGAAAAGTCCATTTATAGTCACTCA
>NW_018400230.1:29783-30072 GCF_002168275.2 Theobroma umbraticum | reverse complement strand
CAGACTATAATTGAATGTCTACCTCAAGAAATGTGAAGAAAAAGGCATTCATTGATATGAAAATTCTATTTTTAGTCGTCCATTCCTTCAAAAGCCTTATTACACACCTTTGATGGTTTCATAATCTCATAATTGTTTTAAGTTGAATTTTTTTATTTTTTTCACTAAACAGACTATAATTAAATGCTTGCCTCAAAAAGCTACAGAAAAAGTCATTCATTGGGAAGAAAAATCGATTTATAGTCACCCATTCCTTCAAAAGGCTTATTACACGCTTTAAATGGTTTTA
>NW_018400230.1:29537-29687 GCF_002168275.2 Theobroma umbraticum | reverse complement strand
GAATGTGTACCTTAAGAAATGTGAAGAAAAAGGCATTCATTTACATGAAAAGTTTATTTTTAGTCTTTCATTCCTTCTAAAGCCTTATTACACGTCTTAAATGGTTTTATAATCTCATAATTGATTTTAGGTTGAATTGTTTTACATTTT
>NW_018400230.1:29092-29471 GCF_002168275.2 Theobroma umbraticum | reverse complement strand
ATTGAGAAGAAAAGTCCATTTATAGTCACCCATTCCATTAAAAGCCTTATTACTTGCTTTAAATTGTTTTATAATCTCATAACGGATTTAAGTTATATTTTTTTATATTTTTCAGTAAAAATGATTATAATTAAATGTCTATCTCAAGAAATATGAAGAAAATGGTATTCATTCGCAAGAAAAGTTCATTTACAGTCACCTATTCCTTTAAAAGTCTTATTACACCCTTTAAATAATTTTATAATCTCATAACTAATTTTAAATTAAATTTTTTTACATTTTTCATTAAAACAAACTATAATTGAAAGTTTGCCTCAAGAAACATATAGAAAAAGTCATTCATTGAGAAAAAAAGTCTATTTATAGTCACCCATTCCTT
>NW_018400230.1:28704-29023 GCF_002168275.2 Theobroma umbraticum | reverse complement strand
TTTAAGTTGAATTTTTTTATATTTTTATTAAAATAGACTATAATTGAATGCTTGCCTCGAGAACCTTGTAGAAAAAGTCATTCATTGAGAGGAAAAGTCGATTTATAGTGACCCATTCCTTCAAAAGTCTTATTACATGCTTTAAATGGTTTTATAAACTCATAATTGATTTTTAGTTGAATTTTTTTACATTTTTATTAAAACAGACTATAGTTGAATGACTACCTCGAGAAACATGAAGAAAAAGGTATTCATTAGCATGAAAAGTCTATTTTTAGTTGCCTATTCTTTCAAAGGCCTTATTACACGCCTTAAAAGG
>NW_018400230.1:28561-28689 GCF_002168275.2 Theobroma umbraticum | reverse complement strand
ATTGATTTTAAGTTAAATTTTTTTACATTTTTTATTAAAATAGACTATAATTAATTACCTGCCTCGAGAAACCTATAGGAAAAGTCATTCATTGAGAAGAAAAGTTGATTTATAGTCACTCATTCCTT
>NW_018400230.1:28002-28551 GCF_002168275.2 Theobroma umbraticum | reverse complement strand
ATTACACGCTTTAAATAGTTTTATGATCTCATAATTGATTTTTAGTTGAATTTTTTACTTTTTCATTAAAATAGACTATAATTGAATGGCTGCCTCGAGAAACATGAAGAAAAAGGCATTGATTGGCATGAAAAGTCTATTTTTAGTCACCCATTCTTTCAAATGCCTTATTACACGCTTTAAATGGTTTTATAATCTCATAATTGAATTAAAGTTGAACTTTTTTACATTTTTCATTAAAACAGACTATAATTGAATGCTTGCCTTGAGGAACCTATAGGAAAAGTCATTGATTGAGAACAAAAGTCGATTTATAGTCACCCATTCCTTGAAAAGCCTTATTAGACGCTTTAAATGGTTTTATAATCTCATAATTGATTTTTAGTTGAATTTTTTTACAATTTTAATTAAATTAGACTATAATTGAATGTCTACTTTGAGAAATATGTAGAAAAAGGCATTCATTGACATGAAAAGTCTATTTTTAGTCGTCCATTCCTTCAAAAGCCTTATTACACGCCTTAAATGGTTTTATAATCTCATAATTGA
>NW_018400230.1:27539-27865 GCF_002168275.2 Theobroma umbraticum | reverse complement strand
TTATTACTCGCTTTAAATGGTTTTATAATCTCATAATTGATTTTAAGTCTAATATTTTTCCATTTTTGGTTAAAATAGACTATAATTGAATGTCTACCTCATAAAACATAAAGAAAAAGGCATTCATTGGCAAGAAAAGTTGATTTATGGTCACCAATTCCTTCAAAAGCCTTATTACACGATTTAAATATTTTTATAATCTCATAATTGATTTTTTGCTGAATTGTTTTATATTTTTCATTAAAACAAACTATAATTGAATACCTACCTCAAGAAACATGAAGAAAAAGGCATTCGTTGGCAAGAAAGGTCCATTTATAGTCACT
>NW_018400230.1:27229-27359 GCF_002168275.2 Theobroma umbraticum | reverse complement strand
TTCATTAAAACAAACAATAATTGAATGCCTGCCCTAGAAACTTTTAGAAAAAGTCATTCAATGAGAAGAAAAGTGCATTTATAATCACCAATTCCTTCAAAAGCCTTATTACATGCTTTAAATAGTTTTA
>NW_018400230.1:27026-27219 GCF_002168275.2 Theobroma umbraticum | reverse complement strand
ATTGATTTTAAGTTGAATTTTTTTACACTCTTCATTAAAACAGACTATAATTTAATGCTTTCCATGAGAAACATGTAGAAAAAGTCATTCATTGAGAAGAAAAGTGCATTTGTAGTCATCCATTCCTTCAAAAGCTTTATTACACGCTTTAAATGATTTTATAATCTTATAATTGATTTTTAGTTGAATTTTT
>NW_018400230.1:26905-27016 GCF_002168275.2 Theobroma umbraticum | reverse complement strand
TATTAAAACAGACTATAATTGAATGCCTGCCTCAAGAAACATAAAGTAAAAGGTATTCATTGGTAAGAAAAGTCGATTTATAGTCACCCATTCCTTTAAAAGCCTTATTAC
>NW_018400230.1:26611-26895 GCF_002168275.2 Theobroma umbraticum | reverse complement strand
TAGTTTTATAATCTCATAATTGATTTTTGGCTGAATTGGTTTACATTTTTCATTAAAACAGACTATGATTGAATGCCTACCTTGAGAAACATGAAGAAAAAGATATTCATTGGCAAGAAAAGTTGATTTATAGTCACCCATTCCTTTAGAAGCCTTATTACACGCTTTAAATGGTTTTAGAATCTCTTAATTAATTTTTAGCTGAATTATTTTACATTTTTCATTAAAATAGACTATAATTGAATGCCTGTCTCGAGAAACATAAAGAAAAAGGCATTCATTGG
>NW_018400230.1:26356-26507 GCF_002168275.2 Theobroma umbraticum | reverse complement strand
TAAACGATTTTATAATCTCATAATTGATTTTAAGTTAAATTTTTTTACATTTTTCATTATAATAGACTATAATTAAATGCCTGCCTCTAGAAACATATAAAAAAAGTCATTCATTGAGAAGAAAAGTTCATTTATAGTCACTCATTCCTTC
>NW_018400230.1:26134-26303 GCF_002168275.2 Theobroma umbraticum | reverse complement strand
TAAGTTGAATTTTTTTACATTTTTCATTAAAATAGACTATAATTGACTGTCTACTTGGAGAAATGTGAAGAAAAAGGCATTCATTGGTATGAAAAGTCTACTTTTAGTCGTTCACTCCTTCAAAAGCCTTATTACACGCTTTAAATGGTTTTATAATCTCATAATTGAT
>NW_018400230.1:25700-25835 GCF_002168275.2 Theobroma umbraticum | reverse complement strand
TTCATTAAAGCATACTATAGTTTATTGCTTGCCTCGATAAACCAGCAGAAAAAGTCATTCATTGAGAAGAAAAGTCTATTTATAGTCACTCATTCCATCAAAACCCTTATTACTCACTTTAAATTGTTTTATAAT
>NW_018400230.1:25541-25690 GCF_002168275.2 Theobroma umbraticum | reverse complement strand
ATTTAAGTTGAATTTTTTTACATTTTTTAATAAAATCGATAGTAATTAAATGTCTATCTTGAGAAATGTGAAGAAAAAGGTATTCATTGGCAAGAAAAGTCCATTTACGCTCACCTATTCCTTTAAAAGCCTTATTACACCCTTTAAAT
>NW_018400230.1:25326-25531 GCF_002168275.2 Theobroma umbraticum | reverse complement strand
TCTCATAATTAATTTTAAGTTGAATTTTTTTACATTTCTCATTAAAATAAACCATAATTGAATGCTTGCCTTGAGTAACGTGTAGAAAAAGTCATTCATTGAGAAGAAACGTCCATTTATAGTCACCCATTCTTTCATAAGTCTTATTACATGCTTTAAATGGTTTTATAATCTTATAATTGATTTTAAGTTGAATTTTTTTATA
>NW_018400230.1:24989-25305 GCF_002168275.2 Theobroma umbraticum | reverse complement strand
AATTGAATGTCTACCTCGAGAAACATAAAGAAAAAGACATTCATTGGCAAGAAATGTCGATTTATAGTCACCCATTCCTTCAAAAGCCTTATTACATGCTTTAAACTATTTTATAATCTCATAATTAATTTTTAATTGAATTTTTTTTATATTTTTAATTAAAACAAACTATAATTGAATGCCTACGTCAAGAAACATGAAGAAAAAGGCACTCATTGGCATGAAAAGTCAATTTTTTGTCGCCCATTCCTTCGAAAGCCTTATTACATGCCTTAAGTGGTTTTATAATCTCATAATTGATTTTAAGTTGATTTTT
>NW_018400230.1:24832-24979 GCF_002168275.2 Theobroma umbraticum | reverse complement strand
CATTAAAACAGACTATAATTAAATGTTTATCTCAAGAAATATGAAAAAAAGGTATTCATTTGCAAGAAAAGTCCATTTACAGTCACTTATTCCTTTAAAAGCCTTATTACACCCTTTAAATGATTTTATAATCTCATAATTGATTTT
>NW_018400230.1:24733-24822 GCF_002168275.2 Theobroma umbraticum | reverse complement strand
TTTTTACATTTTTCATTAAAACAAACTATAATTGAAAGCCTGCCTTGAGAAACATATAGAAAAAGTCATTCATTGGGAAGAAAAGTTTA
>NW_018400230.1:24641-24723 GCF_002168275.2 Theobroma umbraticum | reverse complement strand
CCCATTCCTTCAAAAGCCTTATTGCTCGCTTTAAATTGTTTTATGATCTTATAATTGATTTTAAGTTGAATTTTTTTATATT
>NW_018400230.1:24068-24377 GCF_002168275.2 Theobroma umbraticum | reverse complement strand
AGAAACTTGTAGAAAAATTCATTCATTGAGAAGAAAAGTTCATTTATAGTCACTTATTCCTTCAAAGGCCTAATTACACGTTTTAAACGGTTTTATAATCTTATAATTGATTTTAAGTTGAGATTTTTTTATATTTTTCATTAAAACAGACTATAATTGAATACTTACCTCGAGAAACATATAGAAAAAATCATTCATTGCCATGAAAAGTCTATTTTAGTCACCCATTCCTTTAAGAACCTTATTGCTAACTTTAAATTTTTTTGTGTTCTCTTAATTGATTTTAAGTTGAATTTTTTTACATTTTTC
>NW_018400230.1:23893-24058 GCF_002168275.2 Theobroma umbraticum | reverse complement strand
ACTATAATTAAATGTCTACCTCGAGAAACATGAAGAAAAAGGCACTCATTGGTTAGAAAAGTCTATTTATAGTCACCCATTCCTTCAAAAGCCTTTTTAGTCGCTTTAATTTGTTTTAGAATGTCATAATTGATTTTAAGTTGAATTTTTTTACATTTTTTATTA
>NW_018400230.1:23722-23883 GCF_002168275.2 Theobroma umbraticum | reverse complement strand
TAATTGAATGCCTGCCTCAAGAAACATGTAAAAAAAGTCATTCATTGAGGAGAAAACTTCATTTATAGTCACTTATTCTTTCAAAAGCCTTATCACTCGCTTTAAATGGTTTTGTAATCTCATAATTGATTTTTAGTTCAATTTTTTTACATTTTTAGTTA
>NW_018400230.1:23622-23712 GCF_002168275.2 Theobroma umbraticum | reverse complement strand
TAATTGAACGTCTACCTCGAGAACGTGTAGAAAAAATCATTAATTTAGAAGAAAAGTCCATTTATAGTCACTCATTCCTTGAAAAACCTT
>NW_018400230.1:23423-23522 GCF_002168275.2 Theobroma umbraticum | reverse complement strand
CCAATGAATGCCTTTTTCTTTATGTTTCTCGAGACAGGCATTCAATTATAGTCTGTTTTAATGAAAAATGTAAAATAATTCAGCTAAAAATTAATTATG
>NW_018400230.1:23118-23413 GCF_002168275.2 Theobroma umbraticum | reverse complement strand
ACCATTTAAAGCGTGTAATAAGGCTTCTAAAAGAATGGGTGACTATAAATCAACTTTTCTTGCCAATTAATATCTTTTTCTTCATGTTTCTCAAGGAAGGCATTCAATCATAGTCTGTTTTAATGAAAAATGTAAAACAATTCAGCCAAAAATTAATTATGAGATTATAAAACTATTTAAAGCATGTAATAAGGCTTCTAAAAGAATGGGCGACTATAAATCGACTTTTCTTACTAATGAATACCTTTTACTTTATGTTTCTTGAAGCAAACATTCAATTATAGTCTGTTTTAAT
>NW_018400230.1:22924-23108 GCF_002168275.2 Theobroma umbraticum | reverse complement strand
AAAAAAATCAACTAAAAATCAATTATAAGATTATAAAATCATTTAAAGCGTGTAATAAAACTTTTGAAGGAATGGATGACTATAAATGCACTTTTTTTCTCAATGAATGACTTTTTTTACACATTTCTCATGGAAAGCATTAAATTATAGTCTGTTTTAATGAAAAGTGTAAAAAAATTCAACT
>NW_018400230.1:22774-22914 GCF_002168275.2 Theobroma umbraticum | reverse complement strand
TATAAGATTATAAAACTATTTAAAGCGTGTAATAAGGCTTTTGAAGGAATTGGTGATTATAAATGTACTTTTCTTCTCATTGAATAACTTTTTCTAAAAGTTTCTAGGGCAGGCATTCAATTATTGTTTGTTTTAATGAA
>NW_018400230.1:22357-22606 GCF_002168275.2 Theobroma umbraticum | reverse complement strand
TCTTGCCAACGAATGCCTTTTTCTTCATGTTTCTCGAGGTAGGTATTCAATTATAGTTTGTTTTAATGAAAAATATAAAAAAATTCAGTAAAAAATCAATTATGAGATTATAAAAATATTTAAAGCATGTAATAAGGCTTTTGAAGGAATTTGTGACCATAAATCGACTTTTCTTGCCAATGAATGCCTTTTTCTTTATGTTTTCAGAGGTAGACATTCAATTATAGTCTATTTTAACCAAAAATGTAA
>NW_018400230.1:22162-22347 GCF_002168275.2 Theobroma umbraticum | reverse complement strand
CTTAAAATCAATTATGAGATTATAAAACCATTTAAAGCGTGAATGGAAAATGGACTTTTGTAATAAGGCTTTTAAAAGAATAAGTGACTATAAATGGACTTTTGTTCTAAATGAATGACTTTTTCTCCAGGTTTCTCAAGGCAGACATTCAATTATAGTCTATTTAAATGAAAAATGTAAAAAAA
>NW_018400230.1:21994-22148 GCF_002168275.2 Theobroma umbraticum | reverse complement strand
AATTATGAGATTATAAAACTATTTAAAGCGTGTAATAAGGCTTTTGAAGAAATGAGTGACTATAAATTAACTTTTCTTCTCAATGAATGACTTTTCCTATAGGTTTCTCGAGGTAGGTAATTAATTATAGTCTATTTTAATGAAAAATATAAAA
>NW_018400230.1:21851-21984 GCF_002168275.2 Theobroma umbraticum | reverse complement strand
TAAAATCAATTATGAGATTATAAAACCTTTTAAGGTGTGTAATAAGGCCTTTGAAGGAATAGGCAACTAAAAATAGACTTTTCATGCCAATGAATACCTTTTTCTTCATGTTTCTTGAGGCAGTCATTCAATT
>NW_018400230.1:21638-21841 GCF_002168275.2 Theobroma umbraticum | reverse complement strand
TTAATGAAAAATGTAAAAAAATTCAAATAAAAATCAATTCTGAGTTTATAAAACCATTTAAAGCATGTAATAAGACTTTTGAAGGAATGAGTCACTATAAATCGACTTTTCCTCTCAATGAATGACTTTTTCTACAGGATTCTCGAGGCAGGCATTCAATTATAGTCTATTTTAATAAAAATATAAAAAAATTCAACTTAAAA
>NW_018400230.1:21189-21540 GCF_002168275.2 Theobroma umbraticum | reverse complement strand
AGGAATGGGTGACTATAAATAGACTTTTTTTCTCAATGAATGACTTTTTTTACACGTTTCTCGAGGTAAACTTTCAATTATAGTTTGTTTTAATGAAAAATGTAAAAAAATTCAATTTAAAATTAGTTATGAGACTATAAAATTATTTAAAGGGTGTAATAAGGCTTTTAAAGGAATAGGTGACTGTAAATAAACTTTTCTTGCCAATGAATACCATTTTCTTCATATTTCTTGAGATAGACATTTAATTATAGTCATTTTTACTGAAAAATATAAAAAAAAATTCAACTTAAATCTGTTATGAGATTATAAAACAATTTAAAGCGAGTAATAAGGCTTTTAATGGAATGG
>NW_018400230.1:20951-21179 GCF_002168275.2 Theobroma umbraticum | reverse complement strand
ATGGACTTTTCTTCTCAATGAATGACTTTTTCTGCAGGTTTCTCGAGGCAGGCATTCAACTATAGCATGCTTTAATGAAAAATATAAAACAATTCAATCTAAAATCAATTATGAGATTATAAAACTATTTAAGATGTGTAATAAGGCTTTTGAAGGAATGAAAGACTAAAAATCAACTTTTCATGTAAATGAATGCCTTTTTCTTCACATTTCTTAAGGTACACATTC
>NW_018400230.1:20646-20791 GCF_002168275.2 Theobroma umbraticum | reverse complement strand
AATTATGAGATTATAAAACCATTTAAAGCGTGTAATAAGCCTTTTGAAGGAATGCGTGACTATAAATCGATTTTTCTTCTCAATGAATGACTTTTTCTACAGCTTTATTTTCCTTCACTTAGTATACCCCTTCTCCATCAAAATT
>NW_018400230.1:20465-20636 GCF_002168275.2 Theobroma umbraticum | reverse complement strand
TCAACACTTCATTCTTTCTTTCCCTTTTTTCTTTTTCTCAATTTCACACCCCCAAACTTATTTTTTTTATTGGGTAATGAGATGAGTGCAATCATATTTTTGAACTTTTCATCGTTTTTTTTTTCTCATCTTGACTACCTCTTTCACTATGTGGCTCATAACACATTCTAA
>NW_018400230.1:20210-20365 GCF_002168275.2 Theobroma umbraticum | reverse complement strand
CTTCAAAAGTCTTATTACTCTCTTTAAATGGTTTTATAATCTCATAATTGATTTAATTTGAATTTTTTTACATTTTTTTAAACAGGTTATAATTGAGTGCTTGCCTCTAGAAACATGTAGAAAAGCCATTCATAGAGAAGAAAAGTCTATTTATA
>NW_018400230.1:19983-20132 GCF_002168275.2 Theobroma umbraticum | reverse complement strand
TTTACATTTTTGATTAAAACAGACTTTAATTGAATGTCTACCTCAAGAAACATGAAGAACAATGCATTTATCTGCAAGAAAAGTCGATTATAACCACCCATTCTTTCAAAAGCCTTAGTACTCACTTTAAATAGTTTTATAACCTCAAA
>NW_018400230.1:19741-19973 GCF_002168275.2 Theobroma umbraticum | reverse complement strand
AGTTGAATTTTTTTACATTTTTGGTTAAAGAGGGCTATAATTGAATGCCTGCCTCAAGAGTCATTCATCGAGAAGAAAAGTTTATTTATAGGCACTCATTCCTTCAAAAGCCTTATTACTCACTTTAAGTTGTTTTATAATCTCATAATTGATTATAAGTTAAATTTTTTAATATTTTTGGTTAAAACAGAATGTAATTGAATGCCTATCTTGAGAAACATGAAGGAAAAGG
>NW_018400230.1:19358-19731 GCF_002168275.2 Theobroma umbraticum | reverse complement strand
CAAGAAAAGTCCATTTATAGTCATCCATTTTTTCAGAAGCCTTATTACGTGCTTTTATTAGTTTTATAATCTAATAATTGATTTTAATTTGAATTGTTTTACATTTTTCATTAAAACAGACTATAATTGAATGCCTCCCTTGAGAAACCTTTAGAAAAAGTCATTCATTAAAAAGAAAAGTTTATTTATAGTCACACATTCCTTCAAAAGCCTTATTGCTCACTTTAAATTATTTTATAATCACATAATTAATTTTAAGTTAAATATTTTTACATTTTTGGTTAAAGCAAACTATAATTAAATCTCTACCTCAAGGAACGTGAAGAAAAAGGTATTCATTGGCAAGAAAAGTCCATTTATTGTCACCTATTCC
>NW_018400230.1:17142-19055 GCF_002168275.2 Theobroma umbraticum | reverse complement strand
TTCCTTCAAAAGCCTTATTGCTCGCTTTAAATTATTTTGTAATCTCATAATTGATTTTAAGTTAAATTTTTTAATATTTATAGTTAAAAGAGACTATAATTGAATGCTTACCTTGAGGAACGTGTAGAAAACGATATTCATAGGCAAGAAAAGTCCATTTATAATTACCCATTCCTTCAAAAGCCTTATTACACCCTTGAAATGATTTTATAATCTCATAATCGATTTTAAGTTAAATTTTTTTATATTTTTCATTAAAATAGACTATAATTAAATGCTTGCCTCGAGAAAAGTGTCAAAAAAGTCATTCATTGAAAAGAAAAGTCTATTTATAGTCACCGAGTCCTTCAAAAGCCTTATTGCTCGCTTTAAATTATTTTATAATCTCATAATTGACTTTAAGTTAAATTGTTTTACATTTTTTTATTAAAATAGACTATAATTGAATGCCTACCTTGAGAAACGTGTAGAAAATATCATTTATTGAGAAGAAAAGTCTATTTATAGGCACCCATTCCTTCAAAAGCCTTATTGCTCATTCTAAATTGTTTTATAATCTCGTAATTGATTTTAGGTTGAATATTTTTATATTTTTGTTTAAAACAAACTATAATTGAATGTCTACCTCGAGAAACATAAAAAAAAAGTATTCATTGGTAAGAAAAGTCTATTTATAGGCACCCATTCCTTCAAAAGCCTTATTGCTCGCTTTAAATTATTTTATAATTTTATAATTGATTTTAAGATAAATTTTTTAACATTTTTAGTTAAAACAGACTATAATTGAATGTCTACATCGAAAAACATGAAGAAAAAGGTATTCGTTGCCAAGAAAAGTGCATTTATATTCATCTATTCTTTCGAAAGCCTTATTACACGCTTCAAATGGTTTTATAATCTGATAATTGATTTTAAGTAGAATTGTTTTACATTTTTGGTTAAAGCAAATTATAATTGATTGGCTCCCTCGAGAAACACAAAGAAAAAGGCATTCATTGGTAAGAAAAGTCTATTTATAGTCACCCATTCCTTCAAAAGCTTTATTACTCGCTTTAAATTGTTTTATAATCTCATAATTGATCTTAAGTTGAATATTTTTCTATTTTTGGTTAAAATAAACTATAATTGAATGTCAACCTCGAGAAACGTGAAGAAAAGGGCATTCATTAGCAAGAAAAGTCCATTTGCAGTCACCCATTTCTTCAAAAACCTTATTACTCGCTTTAAATTGTTTTATAATCTCATAATTGATTTTAAGTTGAATTTTGTTACATTTTTCATTAAAATATATTATAATTAAATGATTACCTTGAGAAACGTGCAGAAAAAGTCTTTTATTGATAAGAAAAGTCCATTTATAGTCACCTATTCCTTCGAGAGCCTTCTTACTCACATTCAAAGGTTTTATAATATCATAATTTATTTTAAGTTGAGATTTTTTTACATTTTTCATTATAACAGACTATAATTGAATGCCTGCCTCAAGAAACGTGGAGACAGGGGCATTCATTGACAAGAAAAGTCCATTTACAGTCACTCATTTCTTCAAAAGCCTTATTACACGCTTTAAATGATTTTATAAACTCATAATTAATTTTAAGTTGACCTTTTTTTCATTTTAAGTTAAAACAGACTATAATTAAATGTCTACCTCAAAAAATATGAAGAAAAAGGCACTCATTAGTAAGAAAAGTCCATTTACAGTCACTTATTCCTTCAAAAGCCTTATTACTCGTTTTAAATTATATTATATTCTCATAATTAATTTTAAGTTGAATTTTTTTACATTTTTTATTAAAATAGTCTATAATTGAATGCCTGTCTCAAGAAACTTGTCAAAAAAGTCATTTATTGAGAACAAAAGTCTATTTATAGTCACCCATTCCTTCAAAAGCCTTATTACACGCTTTAAA
>NW_018400230.1:16920-17068 GCF_002168275.2 Theobroma umbraticum | reverse complement strand
TTTTTATATTTTTTATTAAAACAGACTATAATTGAATGCTTGCCTCAAGAAACATATAGAAAAAATTACTCATTGAGAAGAAAAGTCCATTTATAGTCTCTTATTCTTTCAAATGCCTTCTTACTCACTTTAAATAGTTTTATAATCT
>NW_018400230.1:16736-16910 GCF_002168275.2 Theobroma umbraticum | reverse complement strand
TTTAAGTTAAATTTTTTTACATTTATGGTTAAAATAGACTCTAATTGAATGTCTACCTCTATAAACATAAAGAAAAGATATTCATTGACAAGAAATGTTGATTTATAGTCACTCATTCCTCCAAAAGCCTTATTACATGCTTTAAATGGTTTTATAATCTCATAATTGATTTTT
>NW_018400230.1:16557-16726 GCF_002168275.2 Theobroma umbraticum | reverse complement strand
TTTTATATTTTTTATTAAAATAGACTATAATTGAATGCCTACCTTGGAAAACCTACAAAAAAGTCATTCATTGGGAACAAAAGTCAATTTATAGTCACCTATTCCTTCGAAAGCCTTATTACAAGCTTTAAATGATTTTATAATCTCATAATTGATTTTTAGTTGAATT
>NW_018400230.1:16417-16547 GCF_002168275.2 Theobroma umbraticum | reverse complement strand
TTTCATTAAAATAGACTATAATTGAATGCCTGCCTTGAGAAACATGAAGAAAAATGCATTCATTGACGAGAAAAGTCCGTTTATAGCCACCCATTTCTTCAAAAGCCTTATTACATGCTTTAAATGGTTT
>NW_018400230.1:16261-16407 GCF_002168275.2 Theobroma umbraticum | reverse complement strand
TAATTGATTTTAAGTTAAATATTTTTATATTTTTGGTTAAACATACTATAATTGAATGTCTACCTTGAGAAACATAATGAAAAAGGCATTCATTGACAAGAAAAGTTGATTTATAGTAACCCATTCCTTCAAAAGCCCTATTACAC
>NW_018400230.1:16094-16251 GCF_002168275.2 Theobroma umbraticum | reverse complement strand
GTTTTATAATCTCATAATTGATTTTTAGATCAATTTTTTTTATATTTTTCATTAAAATAGACTATAATTGAATGCCTGCCTAAAGAAACATGAAGAAAAAGGCATTCATTAGCAAAAAGAGTCCATTTATAGTCACCCATTCTTTCAAAAGCCTTAT
>NW_018400230.1:15871-16084 GCF_002168275.2 Theobroma umbraticum | reverse complement strand
AAATGGTTTTATAATCTCATAATTGATTTTAAATTTAGATTTTTCTACATTTTTCATTAAAACAGATTATAATTGAATGCCTAGTTCGAGAAACGTGTAGAAAAAGTCATTCATTATGAGGAAAAGTCCATTTATAGTCACCCATTCCTTTAAAAGCCTAAATGCTCACTTTATATTGTTTATGATCTCATAATTGATTTTAAATTGAATTTT
>NW_018400230.1:15788-15861 GCF_002168275.2 Theobroma umbraticum | reverse complement strand
TCATTAAAACAGACTATAATTGAATGTCTGCCTTAAACACTGTATAGAAAAAGTTATTCATTGAGAAGAAAAG
>NW_018400230.1:15526-15778 GCF_002168275.2 Theobroma umbraticum | reverse complement strand
ATCACCCATTCCTTCAAAAGCCTTATTACACATTTTAAATAGTTTTAAAATCTCATAATTAATTTTAAGTTGAGATTTTTTTACATTTTTTATTAAAACAGACTATAATTGAATGCTCACCTCGAGAAATGTGTAAAAAATGTCATTCATTGAGAAGAGAAGTTCATTTATAGTCTCTTATTCTTTCAAAAGCCTTAAGACTCGCTTTAAATGATTTTATAATCTCATAATTGATTTTAAGTTGAATTTTTT
>NW_018400230.1:15088-15252 GCF_002168275.2 Theobroma umbraticum | reverse complement strand
GTTGAATTGTTTTACATTTTTCATTAAAATAGACTATAATTGAATGCCTACCTCGAAAAACATGAAGAAAAAGGCATTCATTGATATGAAAAGTCTATTTTTAGTCAACTATTCCTTCAAAAGCCTTATTACACGTCTTAAATGGTTTTATAATCTCATAATTG
>NW_018400230.1:14956-15072 GCF_002168275.2 Theobroma umbraticum | reverse complement strand
TTTTACATTTTTTATTAAAACAGACTATAATTGAATGCTTGCCTCAAGAAACATCTAGAAACAATAATTCATTGTGAAAAAAGTGCATTTATAGTCACCCATTCCTTCAAAAGCCT
>NW_018400230.1:14592-14946 GCF_002168275.2 Theobroma umbraticum | reverse complement strand
TTTAAATGGTTTTATGATCTCATAATTGATTTTAAGTTCAATGTTTTTACATTTTTTATTAAAATAGACTATAATTAAATGTTTGCCTCAAGAAACGTGTAGAAAAAGTCATTCATTGGCAGAAAAAGTCTATTTTTAGTCGTCCATTTCTTTAAAAGCCTTATTAAATGCCTTAAATGGTTTTATAATCTCATAATAGTTTTTAAATTAATTTTTTATATTTTTTATTTAAACATACTATGATTGAATGCCTACCTCGAAAAACCTGTAGAAAAAGTCATTCTTTGAGAAGAAAAGTCTATTTATAGTTACCCATTCCTTCAAAAGCCTTATTATTCGCTTTAAATTGTTTTA
>NW_018400230.1:14453-14581 GCF_002168275.2 Theobroma umbraticum | reverse complement strand
TTGATTTTAAGTTGATTTTTTTTACATTTTTCATTAAAACAGACTATAATTAAACATCTTCCTCAAAAAATGTAAAGAAAAAAGTATTCATTGATAAGAAAAGTCCATTTATAGTCACCTATTCCTTT
>NW_018400230.1:14082-14218 GCF_002168275.2 Theobroma umbraticum | reverse complement strand
AAATGTCTACCTTGAGAAATGTGAAGAAAAAGGTATTCATTGGCAAGAAAAGTTCATTTACAGTCACTTATTCCTTTAAAATTCTTATTACTCGTTTTAAATTGTTTTATAATCTCATAATTGATTTTAAGTTGAA
>NW_018400230.1:13597-13779 GCF_002168275.2 Theobroma umbraticum | reverse complement strand
AAGCCTTATTGCTCGCTTTAAATTGTTTTATGATCTTATAATCGATTTTAAGTTAAATTTTTTTACATTTTTTATTAAAACAGACTTTAATTGAATATCTACCTTGAGAAACATGAAGAAAAAGACACTCATTGATAAGAAAAGTCCATTTATAGTTACCCATTCTTTCAAAAGCCTTATTA
>NW_018400230.1:13238-13461 GCF_002168275.2 Theobroma umbraticum | reverse complement strand
AGAAACTTGTAGAAAAATTCATTCATTGAGAAGAAAAGTTCATTTATAGTCACTCATTCCTTCAAAGGCCTTATTACACGATTTAAATAGTTTTATAATCGTAAAATTTATTTTAAGTTGAATTTTTTTTATATTTTATTAAAGTAGACGATAATTGAATATCTATGTCGAGAAACATGTAGAAAAAGCCATTCATTGAGAGGAAAAGTCTATTATAGTCACC
>NW_018400230.1:12881-13024 GCF_002168275.2 Theobroma umbraticum | reverse complement strand
TGATTTTAAGTTGAATTTTTTTGTATTTTTTGTTAAAACAGAATATAATTGAATGTCTACCTTAAGAAACATAAAAAAAAAAAAGATATTCACTGGCAAGAAAAGTTGATTTATAGTCATCTATTCCTTCAAAAGCCTTATTA
>NW_018400230.1:12792-12871 GCF_002168275.2 Theobroma umbraticum | reverse complement strand
ATGGTTTTATAATCTCATAATTGATTTTTAGTTAACTTTTTTTACATTTTTCATTAAAACAAACTATAATTGAATATCT
>NW_018400230.1:12333-12782 GCF_002168275.2 Theobroma umbraticum | reverse complement strand
ACATGAAGAAAAGGAATTCATTAGCATAAAAAGTGTATTTTTAGTCACCCATTCCTTTAAAAGCTTATTACACGCCTTAAATGATTTTATAATCTCTTATCTAATTTTAAATTGGATTTTTTTACATTTTTCATGAAAACAGACTATAATTGAATGCCTGCCTCAAGAACCCTATAGAAAAAGTCATTCATTGAAAAGAAAAGTCGATTTATAGTCACTCATTCCTTCAAAAGTCTTATTACATGCTTTAAATAGTTTTATAATCTCATAATTGATTTGTAGTTGAATTTTTTTACATTTTTCATTAAAACAGACTATAATTGAATGACTGTCTCGAGAAATATGAAGAAAAAGGTATTCATTGACATAAAAAGTCTATTTTTAATCGCCCATTTCTTCCAACGCCTTATTACAGGCCCTAAAAGGTTTTATAATCTCATAATTGATTT
>NW_018400230.1:11879-12323 GCF_002168275.2 Theobroma umbraticum | reverse complement strand
TTGTTTACATTTTTCATTAAAATAGCCTATAATTAAATGCCTGCCTTGAGAAACCTATAGGAAATGTCATTCATTGAGAAGAAAAGTTGATTTATAATCACACATTCCTTCAAAAGCCTTATTAAACTCTTTAAATAGTTTTATAATCTCATAATTGATTTTTAGTTAAATTTTTTACATTTTTCATTAAAATAGACTATAATTGAATGACTACCTGGAGAACCATGAAGAAAAAAGCATTCATTGGCATGAAAAGTCTATTTTTAGTCACTCATTCCTTCAAAGGCCTTATTACAGGCCTTAAAGAGTTTTATAATCTCATAATTGATTTTAAGTTGAATTTGCTTACATTTTTCATTAAAACAGACTATAATTGAATGCTTGCCTCAAGAAACCTACAGGAAAAGTCATTCATTGAGAACAAAAGTCAATTTATAGTCACCC
>NW_018400230.1:11685-11869 GCF_002168275.2 Theobroma umbraticum | reverse complement strand
AAGCCTTATTACATGCTTTAAATGGTTTTATAATCTCATTATTGATTTTTAATTGAATTTTTTTACATTTTTCATTAAAACATACTATAATTAAATGTCTACCATGAGAAATATGAAGAAAAAGGCATTCATTGGCATGAAAAGTCTAATTTTAGTCACCCATTCCTTAAAAAGCCTTATTACA
>NW_018400230.1:11222-11398 GCF_002168275.2 Theobroma umbraticum | reverse complement strand
TTTTAAGTTGAATATTTTTACATTTTTGGTTAAAACAGACTATAATTAAATGTCTACATCAGGAAACATAAAGAAAAAGACATTCATTGGTAAGAAAAGTTGATTTATGGTCACCAATTCCTTCAAAAGCCTTATTCCACGCTTTAAATAGTTTTATAATCTCATAATTGATTTTT
>NW_018400230.1:11057-11212 GCF_002168275.2 Theobroma umbraticum | reverse complement strand
TTTTACATTTTTCATTAAAACAGACTATAATTGAATGCCTGCCTTGAGAAATATGAAGAAAAAGATATTCATTGGCAAGAAAAGTCGATTTATTGTCACCCATTCCTTGAAAAGTCTTATTACACGCTTTAAATGGTTTTATAATCTTATAATTA
>NW_018400230.1:10950-11047 GCF_002168275.2 Theobroma umbraticum | reverse complement strand
GAATTGTTTTACATTTTTCATTAAAATAGATTATAATTGAATACCTACCTCGAGAAACATGAAGAAAAAGGCATTCATTGGCAAGAAAAGTCCATTT
>NW_018400230.1:10730-10850 GCF_002168275.2 Theobroma umbraticum | reverse complement strand
TAAATGGACTTTTCTTGCCAATGAATGCCTTTTTCTTCATATTTCTCGAGGTAGGTATTCAATTACAATCTATTTTAATGAAAAATGTAAAACAATTCAGCTAAAAATTAATTATAAGAT
>NW_018400230.1:10388-10707 GCF_002168275.2 Theobroma umbraticum | reverse complement strand
ATAAGACTTTTGAAGGAATGGGTGACTATAAATTGACTTTTCTTGCCAATGAATATCTTTTTCTTCATATTTCTCGAGGCAGGCATTTAATTATAGTCTGTTTTAATTAAAAATGTAAAACAATTCAACCAAAAATCTATTATGAGATTATAAAACTATTTAAAGCGTGTAATAAGGCTTTTGAAGGAATTGGTGATCATAAATCGACTTTTTTTGCCAATGAATGCCTTTTTCTTTATGTTTCCCGAGGTAGACATTTAATTATATCTGTTTTAACCAAAAATGTAAAAATATTCAACTTAAAATCAATTATGAGATT
>NW_018400230.1:10236-10366 GCF_002168275.2 Theobroma umbraticum | reverse complement strand
ATAAGGCTTTTAAAAGAATAAGTGACTATAAATGGACTTTTGTTCTCAATGAATGACTTTTTCTACAGGTTTCTCTAGGCAGACATTTAATTATATTCTGTTTAAATGAAAAATGTAAAAAAATTTAACT
>NW_018400230.1:9904-10218 GCF_002168275.2 Theobroma umbraticum | reverse complement strand
TATAAAACCATTTAAGGCGTGTAATAAGGCTTTTTAAGGAATGGGTGACTAAAAATAGACTTTTCATGCCAATGAATGCCTTTTTCTTCATATTTATCATGGTAGACATTCAATTATAGTCTGTTTTAATGATAAATGTAAAACATTTAACTAAAAATCAATTATGAGATTAAGAAACTATTTAAAGCATTTAATAAGGCTTTTGAAGGAATGCGTGATTATAAATCAACTTTTCTTCTCAATGAATGACTTTTTCTATAGGTTTCTCGAGGCAGGCATTTAATTATAGACTATTTTAATGAAAAATGTAAACA
>NW_018400230.1:9723-9894 GCF_002168275.2 Theobroma umbraticum | reverse complement strand
AAAATCAATTATGAGATTATAAAATCTTTTAAGGCCTGTAATAAGGCCTTTGAAGAAATGGACGATTAAAAATAGACTTTTCATGTCAATGAATACCTTTTTCTTCATGATTCTCGAGACAGTCATTCAATTATAGTCTGTTTTAATGAAAAATGTAAAACAATTCAACTA
>NW_018400230.1:9444-9713 GCF_002168275.2 Theobroma umbraticum | reverse complement strand
ATGAGATTATAAAACCATTTAAAGCATGTAATAAGACTTTTGAAGGAATAAGTGACTATAAATCGACTTTTCTTTTCAATGAATGACTTTTTCTATAGGGTTCTGAAGGCAGGCATTCAATTATAGTCTGTTTTCATAAAAAATGTAAAAAAATCCAATGTAAAATTAATTATGAGATTATAAAACCATTTAAGGCGTGTAATAAGCTTTTGAAGGAATGGGTGACTAAAAATAGACTTTTTATGCTAATGAATTCCTTTTCTTCATGT
>NW_018400230.1:9329-9434 GCF_002168275.2 Theobroma umbraticum | reverse complement strand
AGATATTCAATTATAGTTTGTTTTAATGAAAAATATAAAAACATTTAACTAAAAATCAATTATGAGATTATAAAACCATTTAAAGCGTGTAATTAGGCTTTTGAA
>NW_018400230.1:9118-9229 GCF_002168275.2 Theobroma umbraticum | reverse complement strand
TGAGAGACTATAAATAGACTTTTCTTCTCAATGAATGACTTTTTCTACATGTTTTTCGAGGCAGACATTCAATTATAGTTTGTTTTAATGAAAAATGTAAAAAACTTTAAC
>NW_018400230.1:8841-8939 GCF_002168275.2 Theobroma umbraticum | reverse complement strand
AAAATCAATTATGAGATTATAAAACAATTTAAAACGAGCAATAAGGATTTTAAAAGAATAGGTGACTATAAATAAACTTTTCTTGCCAATGAATACCT
>NW_018400230.1:8744-8831 GCF_002168275.2 Theobroma umbraticum | reverse complement strand
TACTTTTTTCTTCACATTTCTCGAGAAAGATGTTTAATTATAGTCTGTTTTAATGAAAAATGTAAAAAAATTTAACTTAAAATCAAT
>NW_018400230.1:8313-8578 GCF_002168275.2 Theobroma umbraticum | reverse complement strand
TGGGTGACTATAAATAGACTTTTATTCTCAATGAATGACTTTTTCTACAGGTTTTTTGAGGTAAGCATTCAATTAGAGTATGTTTAAATAAAACATATAGTCACCCATTCAATTAGGCATTCAACTATAATGGACTTTTCTTGCCAATTAATATGTTTTTCTTCATGTTTCTAGATGTAGACATTCAATTATAGTCTGTTTTAACTAAAAATATTAAAAAATTCAACTTAACTCTATTTTGAAATTATAAAACTATTTAAAGTGA
>NW_018400230.1:8225-8303 GCF_002168275.2 Theobroma umbraticum | reverse complement strand
TTTTAAAGGAATAGGTGACTATAATAGACTTTTTCTCTCAATGAATGGCTTTTTTTACATGTTTCTCTACACAGATAT
>NW_018400230.1:8000-8215 GCF_002168275.2 Theobroma umbraticum | reverse complement strand
TCTACTTTAACAAAATATAAAAACAATTCAACTTAAAATAAATTTTGAGATTATAAAACCATTTAAAACGTGTAATAAGGCCTTTGAAGGAATGAGTGACTATAAATTGACTTTTCTTCTCAATGAATGAATTTTTCTACAAGTTTCTCGAGGCAGGCATTGAATTATAGTCTGTTTTAATGAAAAATTTAAAAAAATTCAACTTAAAATCAATT
>NW_018400230.1:7317-7481 GCF_002168275.2 Theobroma umbraticum | reverse complement strand
AAAATCAATTATGAGATTATAAAACAATTTAAAACGAGCAATAAGGATTTTAAAGGAATAGGTGACTATAAATAAACTTTTCTTGCCAATGAATACCTTTTTCTTCAAACTTCTCAAGGTAGACATTTAATTATAGTCTATTTTAATAAAAAATATAAAAAAAT
>NW_018400230.1:7047-7149 GCF_002168275.2 Theobroma umbraticum | reverse complement strand
TTCATGTTTCTCAAGGTAGACATTCAATTATAGTCTGTTTTAATGAAAAATATATAAAAAAATTACCTTAAAATGAATTATGAGATTATAAAACCTTTTAAA
>NW_018400230.1:6899-7037 GCF_002168275.2 Theobroma umbraticum | reverse complement strand
AGGCTTTTGAAGGAATAGGTAACTATAAATAGACTTTGCCTACCAATGAATGCCTTTTTCTTTAGGTTTATCAACGTAGACAATCAATTATTGTATGTTTTGACCAAATATATAAAAAAAATCAACTTAAAATCAATT
>NW_018400230.1:6771-6889 GCF_002168275.2 Theobroma umbraticum | reverse complement strand
AAAACCATTTAAAGTGAGCATTAAGGCTTGTGAAGGAATGGGTGACAATAATAGACTTTTCTTACAAATGAATGCAGTTTTCTTCATGTTTCTCAAGGTAGACATTCAATTATAGTCT
>NW_018400230.1:6537-6761 GCF_002168275.2 Theobroma umbraticum | reverse complement strand
AAAATGTAAAAAAATTTAACTTAAAATCAATTATGAGTTTATGAAACAATTTAAAGCGAGCAATAAGGCTTTTGAATGAATGGGTGGCTCTAAATTGACTTTTTTTCTCAATGAATGGCTTTCTCTACATGTCCCTTGAGGCAAGTATTCAATTATAGTCTGTTTTAATGGAAAAATATAAGAAAATTTAACTTAAAATCAATTATGAGATTATAAAAATATTT
>NW_018400230.1:6191-6376 GCF_002168275.2 Theobroma umbraticum | reverse complement strand
AAATGTAAAACAATTCAACTTAAAATCAATTCTAAGATTATAAAACAATTTAAAGCGAAAAATAATGCTTTTGAAGAAATGGGTGAGTATAAATGGACTTTTTCTTACCAATGAATGCATTTTTCTTCATGTTTCACAAGGTAGACATTCAATTATAGTCTGTTTCAACTAAAAATGTAAAAAAA
>NW_018400230.1:5914-6091 GCF_002168275.2 Theobroma umbraticum | reverse complement strand
AAAAGCCATTCATCGAGAAGAAAAGTCTATTTCTATTCACTCGATCCTTCAAATATCTTATTACTCGTTTTAAATTATTTTATAATCTCATAATTGATTTTACGCTGATTTTTTTTACATTTTCGGTTAAAACAGACTATAATTGAATGTCTACAGCAAGAGACATGAAGAAAAATG
>NW_018400230.1:5621-5904 GCF_002168275.2 Theobroma umbraticum | reverse complement strand
CAAGAAAAGTCTATTATAGTCACCCATTCTTCCAAAAGCCTTATTTCTCTCTTTAAAAGCTTTTATAATCCCAAAATTGATCTTAAGTTGAATTGTTTTACAGTTTTGGTTCAAACAGACTATAATTGAATGTCTACCTCAAGAAGCGTAAACAAAAAGGCATTAATTAACTAGAAAAGACAATTTATAGTGACCTATTCTTTCAAAAGTCTTATTGCTCCCTCTAAATTGTTTTATAATCTCATAATTAATTTTAAGTTGAATTATTTTACATTTTTTGTTA
>NW_018400230.1:5202-5374 GCF_002168275.2 Theobroma umbraticum | reverse complement strand
TTCATTGGCAAGAAAAGTCTATTTATACTCACCCATTCCTTCAAAAGCCTTATTTTTAAGTTTAAATTGTTTTGTAATGTTAGAATTGATTTTAAGTTGAATATTTTTACTTTTTTGGTTCAAACAGGCTATAATTGAATGTCTACCTCAAGAAACATGAAGAAAAAGGTAT
>NW_018400230.1:5079-5192 GCF_002168275.2 Theobroma umbraticum | reverse complement strand
GAAAAGTCCATTTATAGTCACTCATTTCTTCAAAAGCTTTATTGTTTGCTTTAAATCCATTTATAATCTCATAATTGATTTTAAATTAAATTTTTTTTACATTTTTTATTCAA
>NW_018400230.1:4867-4979 GCF_002168275.2 Theobroma umbraticum | reverse complement strand
CATAAAGAAAAATGCATTTATTGGCAAGAAAAATCCATTTATAGTTACCTATTCTTTCAAAAGCCTTATTACTTGCTTTTAAAGGTTTTATAATCTCATAATTGATTTTAAG
>NW_018400230.1:4738-4857 GCF_002168275.2 Theobroma umbraticum | reverse complement strand
TTATATTTTTTATTAAAACAGAATATAATTGAATGTCTATCTCGAGAAACATGAAGAACAAGTTATTCACTGGCAGGAAAAGTTTATTTATAGTCATTTATTCTTTCAAAAGCCTTATT
>NW_018400230.1:4557-4728 GCF_002168275.2 Theobroma umbraticum | reverse complement strand
AATGGTTTTACAATCTCACAATTAATTTTATGTTGAATTTTTTTATATTTTTTATTAAAACGGGATTTAATTGAATGCTTGCCTCTAGAAATATGTAAAAAAAGCCATTCATCAAGGAGAAAAGTTATTTATAGTCACTCATTCCGTCAAAAGCCTTATTGCTCGCTTTAA
>NW_018400230.1:4340-4547 GCF_002168275.2 Theobroma umbraticum | reverse complement strand
AATCTCATAATTGATTTTAAGTTGACCTTTTTTTTTATTTTTTGTTAAAACAGACTATAATTGAATGTCTACCTCAAGAAACATGGAGAAAAACGTAGTCATTTGCAAGAAAAGTCCATTATAGTCACCTGTTCCTTCAAAAGGCTTATTGCTCGCTTTAAATTGTTTTATAATATCATAGTTGATTTTAAGTTGAATTTTTTTACA
>NW_018400230.1:4228-4330 GCF_002168275.2 Theobroma umbraticum | reverse complement strand
AAACAGACTATAATTGAATGTCTACATCAAGAAACATGAAGAAAAATATATTCATTGGCAAGAAAAGTCCATTTATACTCACCCATTCCTTCAAAAGCCTTA
>NW_018400230.1:3706-4019 GCF_002168275.2 Theobroma umbraticum | reverse complement strand
AGTCACCCATTCCTTCAAAAGCCTTATTACTCGCTCTAAATATTTTTATAATCTCATAATTTATTTTAAGTTAAATTTTCTTACATTTTTTATTAAAACAGACTATAATTGAATGCTTGCCTTTAGAAACATGCAGAAAAAGCCATTTATCCAGAAGAAAAGTGTATTTCTGGTCACTCGATCCTTCAAATGTCTTATTAATCATTTTAAATTATTTTATAATCTCATAATTGATTTGAAGCTAATTTTTTTTACATTTTCGGTTAAAACAGACTATAATTAAATGTCTACAGCAAGAGACATGAAGAAAAAT
>NW_018400230.1:3412-3696 GCF_002168275.2 Theobroma umbraticum | reverse complement strand
GCAAGAAAAGTCTATTATAGTCACCCATTCTTTCAAAAGCCTTATTACTCTCTTTAAAAGTTTTTATAATCCCAAAATTGATCTTAAGTTGAATTGTTTTATAGTTTTGGTTCAAACAGACTATAATTGAATGTCTACCTCAAGAAGCGTAAAGAAAAAGGCATTAATTAACTAGAAAAGACAATTTATAGCGACCTATTCTTTCAAAAGTCTTATTACTCCCTCTAAAATGTTTTATAATCTCATAATTAATTTTAAGTTGAATTATTTTACATTTTTTGTTA
>NW_018400230.1:3165-3312 GCF_002168275.2 Theobroma umbraticum | reverse complement strand
TGAAGGAATGGGTGACTATAAATGGACTTTTCTTCTTAATGAATGACTTTTTCTATACGTTTCTTGAGATAAGCATTCAATTATAGTCTGTTTTAATGAAAAACATAAACAAATTCAACTTAAAATCAATTACGAGATTATAAAACC
>NW_018400230.1:3046-3155 GCF_002168275.2 Theobroma umbraticum | reverse complement strand
TGTAATAAGGCTTTTGAAGGAATAGGTGACTCCAAATGGACTTTTCTTGCCAATGAATGTCTTTTTCTTAATGTTTCTCATCGTGGATATTCAATTATAGCCTGTTTTA
>NW_018400230.1:2798-3036 GCF_002168275.2 Theobroma umbraticum | reverse complement strand
TTAAAAAATTCAACTTAAAATTAACTATGAGATTATAAAACAATTTTAAGCGGAAAATAAGGCTTTCGAAATAATGGGTGACTATAAATGGACTTTTTTTGCCAATTAATGCCTTTTTCTTAATGTTTCTTGAGGTCGATGTTCAATTATAGTTTATTTTAACCAAAACTGTAAAACAATTCAACTTAAGATCAATTTTGAGATTATAAAAGCTTTTAAAGCGAGTAATAAGGCTTTT
>NW_018400230.1:2452-2788 GCF_002168275.2 Theobroma umbraticum | reverse complement strand
GTGACTATAATAGACTTTTCTTGCAAATGAATGCATTTTTCTTCCTGTCTCTTGATGTAGACATTCAATTATAGTCTGTTTTAACCGAAAATGTATAAAAATTCAGCTTAAAATCAATTATGAGATTATAAAATAATTTTAAACGAGTAATAAGACTTTTGAAGGATTGAGTGACCAGAAATACACTTTTCTTTTGTATGAATAGCTTTTTCTGCATGTTTCTAGAGGCAAGCATTCAATTATAGTATGTTTTAATAAAAAATGTAAGAAAATTTAACTTAAAATAAATTGTCAGATTATAAAAATATTTAGAGCGAGTAATAAGGCTTTTGAAGG
>NW_018400230.1:2300-2442 GCF_002168275.2 Theobroma umbraticum | reverse complement strand
TATAAATGAACTTTTCTTGCCAATGAATGCCTTTTTCTTTATGTCTCTTGAGGTAGACATTTAATTATAGCTGTTTGAACTAAAAATGTAAAACAATTCAACTTAAAATCAATTCCAAGATTATAAAACAATTTAAACTGAA
>NW_018400230.1:2208-2290 GCF_002168275.2 Theobroma umbraticum | reverse complement strand
TTTGAAGGAATGGGTGAGTATAAATGATCTTTTCTTGCCAATGAATGTATTTTTCTTCATGTTTCTTGAGGTAGACATTCAA
>NW_018400230.1:1973-2183 GCF_002168275.2 Theobroma umbraticum | reverse complement strand
TAAAAAAATTCAACTTCAAATCAATTATGAGATTATAAAACAATTTAAAGCGAGCAATAAGCCTTTTGAAAGGAATAGGTGACTATAATGGACTTTTCTTGCAAATAAATATGTTTTTCTCTATGTTTCTTGAGGTAGACATTTAGTTATAGTTTGTTTTAACAAAGAACAAAAAAAATTCAACTTAAAATCAATTATGAGATTATAAAA
>NW_018400230.1:1796-1963 GCF_002168275.2 Theobroma umbraticum | reverse complement strand
CGAGTAATAAGGCTTTTGAAGGAATGAGTGACTATAAATAACTTTTCTTCTTAATGAATGGCTTTTTTTACATATTTCTAGAGGCAAGCATTTAATTATATTCTGTTTTAATAAAAAATATAAAAAAATTCAACATAAAATCAATTGTGAGATTGTAAAACCATTTA
>NW_018400230.1:1664-1786 GCF_002168275.2 Theobroma umbraticum | reverse complement strand
TAAGGCTTTTGAAAGAATAAGTGACTATAAATACACTTTTCTTGCCAGTGAATACCTTGTTCTTCATGTTTCTCGAGATAGACATTCAATTATATTTTGTTTTAACAAAAAATGTAAAAAAA
>NW_018400230.1:1574-1654 GCF_002168275.2 Theobroma umbraticum | reverse complement strand
AATCAATTATGAGATTATAAAACCTTTGAAAGCGAGTAATAAGGCTTTTCAAGGAATAGGTAACTATAAATGGATTTTTC
>NW_018400230.1:1439-1564 GCF_002168275.2 Theobroma umbraticum | reverse complement strand
ATGCATTTTTCTTTATGTTTCTTGAGGTAGACATTCAATTATAGTCTTTTTTAGCCAAAAATATAAAAAAAATTAACTTAAAATCAATTATGAGACTATAAAACAATTTAAAGCGAGCAATAAGG
>NW_018400230.1:1317-1429 GCF_002168275.2 Theobroma umbraticum | reverse complement strand
AATGGGTGACTATAAATAGACTTTTCTTCTTAATAAATGACTTTTTCTATACGTTTCTTAAGGTAAGCATTCAATTATAGTCTGTTTTAATGAAAAATGTAAAAAAATTCAA
>NW_018400230.1:1169-1301 GCF_002168275.2 Theobroma umbraticum | reverse complement strand
AGATTATAAAACTATTTAAAGCATGTAATAAGGCTTTTGAAGGAATGGGTGACTCCAAATGGATTTTTCTTGCCAATGAATGTCTTTTTCTTAATGTTTCTCATGGTAAATATTCAATTATAGCCTGTTTTA
>NW_018400230.1:870-1159 GCF_002168275.2 Theobroma umbraticum | reverse complement strand
TTAAAAAATTCAACTTAAAATTATGAGATTATAAAACAATTTTAAGCGGGAAATAAGGCTTTTGAAATAATGGGTGACTATAAATGAACTTTTCTTGCTAATTAATGCCTTTTTCTTGATGTTTCTTGAGGTCGACATTCAATTATTGTCTGTTTTACCCAAAAATTTTAAAAAATTCTACTTAAAATCAATTATGATATTATAATAAAATTTAAAACGAGCAATAAGGCTTTTAAAGGAATGGGTGACTATAAATAGACTGTTCTTACCAATGAATGCCTTTTTCTTT
>NW_018400230.1:762-860 GCF_002168275.2 Theobroma umbraticum | reverse complement strand
AGGTAGACATTCAATTATAGTCTATTTGAACCAAAAATATCAAAAAATTTAACTTAAAATTAATTATGAGATTATAAAACCTTTTAAAGTGAGTAATA
>NW_018400230.1:624-752 GCF_002168275.2 Theobroma umbraticum | reverse complement strand
AGGAATAGGTGACTATAAATGGACTTTTCTTGCCAATGAATGCCTTTTTGTTCAGGTTTCTTGAGATAGACATTGAATTATAGTCTTTTTTAAATAAAAATGTAAAACAATTCAACTTAAAATCAATT
>NW_018400230.1:440-614 GCF_002168275.2 Theobroma umbraticum | reverse complement strand
AAAACATTTTAAAGGGACTAATAAGGATTTTGAAGGAATAGGCGACTATAAATGGACTTTTCTTACCAATGAATACTTTTTACTTCAACTTTCTCGAGGTAGGCATTCAATTATATTCTGTTTTAAAGAAAAATATAAAAAATTCAACTTAAAATCAATTATGAGTTTATAAAA
>NW_018400230.1:260-419 GCF_002168275.2 Theobroma umbraticum | reverse complement strand
GCTTTTGAAGGAATGGGTGACTATAAATAAACTTTTCTTGCCAATGAATACCTTGTTCTTCATGTTTCTTAAGGTAGACATTCAATTATAGTGTATTTTAACCAAAATATAAAAAAATCCAACTTAAAATCAATTATGAGATTATAAAACCTTTTAAAG
>NW_018400230.1:125-250 GCF_002168275.2 Theobroma umbraticum | reverse complement strand
GGCTTTTGAAGGAATAGGTGACTATAAATGGATTTTTCTTGTCAATGAATGCTTTTTTTTTAGGTTTCTCGAGGTAGACAATGAATTATAGTCTGTTTTAACCAAAAATGTAAAAACATTCAACT
>NW_018400230.1:0-115 GCF_002168275.2 Theobroma umbraticum | reverse complement strand
TATGAGATTATAAAACAATTTAAAGTGAGCAATAAGACTTTTGAAGAAATGGGTGACTATGAATGGACTTTTCTTGCCAATGAATGCATTTTTCTTCATGTTTCTCAAGGTAGAC
>NW_018400229.1:2358-2476 GCF_002168275.2 Theobroma umbraticum | reverse complement strand
TGATTTAAATTTGAATTCTTTGTATATTTTTGGTTAAAATAGATTATAATTGAAAGTCTACCTCGAGAAACATCATGAAAAGATCTTTCATTGGTAAGAAAAGTCTATTTATAGTAAC
>NW_018400229.1:2166-2340 GCF_002168275.2 Theobroma umbraticum | reverse complement strand
TATTACTCGCTGTAAAACGTTTTATAATCTCATAATTGATTTTAAGTTGAATTATTTTACATTATAGGTTAAAATAGATTATAATTGAATATATATCTCAAGAATTCTAAAGAAAAAGACATTCATTGGCAAGAAAAGTCTATTTATAGTCATTCATTGCTTCAAAAGCCTTAT
>NW_018400229.1:1634-1806 GCF_002168275.2 Theobroma umbraticum | reverse complement strand
TTTTAACGTTTTTAGTTAGAATAGATTATAATTAAATGTTTACCTTCAGAAACGTGAAGAAAAAGATATTCATTCCCAAGAAAAGTCCATTTATAGTCACTCATTCCTTTAAAAGCCTTATTACTGACTTTAAATGATTTTGTAATCTCGAAATTGATTTACATTTGAATTC
>NW_018400229.1:1516-1624 GCF_002168275.2 Theobroma umbraticum | reverse complement strand
TTTGGTTAAAACATATTATAATTAAGTTTCTACCTTAAAAAATTTGAAGAAAAAGTCTTTCTTTGGCAAGAAAAGTCCATTTATAGTCACCCATTCTTTTAAAAGCCT
>NW_018400229.1:1428-1506 GCF_002168275.2 Theobroma umbraticum | reverse complement strand
TTTAAATAGTTTTATAGTCTCATAATTGATTTTAGGTTGAATTTTTTATCCTTTTTGGTTAGAACAGATTATAATTGA
>NW_018400229.1:930-1418 GCF_002168275.2 Theobroma umbraticum | reverse complement strand
TAGGAAACATGAAGAAAAAGGTATTCATTGGTAAGAAAAGTCCATTTAGAGTCACTCATTCCTTCAAAAGCCTTATCACTCACTTTAAATGGTTTTATGACCTCAAAATTAATTTTTAATTGAATTTTTTAAAATTTTTAGTTTAAAGAGGCTAGACCTAAATGTCTACCTTGGAGAACGTGAAGCAAAAGTCAACCATTGGCACGAAAAGTCTATTTATGGTCACTCAAGCCTTCGAAAGCCTTATTACTTAGTTTAAATAGTTTCACAAACTAATAATTGTTTTTAAGTTGAATAGTTTTACATTTTTGGTTAAAATAGACTAGAATTGAATGTCTGCCTCAAGAAACATGAAGAAAAAAATATTTATTGACAAGAAAAGTCCATTTATAGTAACTTATACCTTCAAAAGCTTTATTACTCGCTTTAAATGGTTTATAATGTCATAATTAATTTTAAGTTAAATTTTTTTACATTTTTGGTTAAAA
>NW_018400229.1:633-845 GCF_002168275.2 Theobroma umbraticum | reverse complement strand
TGCTCACTTTAAATGATTTTATAATCTCAAAATTGATTTTAAGTTCAAATTTATCTACATTTTGGGTTAAAACAGATTATAATTGAATGTCTAGCTCAACAAACGTGAAAAAAAAATGCATTCCTTGGTTAGAAAAGCCCATTTATAGTCACTCATTCCTTTAAAAGCGTATAACTCACTTTAAATAGTTTTATAATTTCAAAATTGATTTA
>NW_018400229.1:504-623 GCF_002168275.2 Theobroma umbraticum | reverse complement strand
CTTTGTACATTTATGGTTAAAAGAGATTATAATTGAATGTCTACCTAGAGAAATGTCAGGAAAAGGTCTTTCATTGGCAAGAAAAGTCCATTTATAGTCACTCATTTCTTCAAAAGCTT
>NW_018400229.1:366-494 GCF_002168275.2 Theobroma umbraticum | reverse complement strand
TTTAAATGGTTTTATAATCTCATAATTGATTTTAGGTTGAATTTTTTGACTTTTTTTGTTAGAACAGATTATAATTAAATTTTTGCCATGGGAAACACGAAGAAAAAGGTATTCATTGGCAAGAAAAG
>NW_018400229.1:218-356 GCF_002168275.2 Theobroma umbraticum | reverse complement strand
GTCACCCATTTCTTGAAAAGCCTTATTACTCACTTTAAATAGTTTTATAAAGTCAGAATTGATTTTAAGTTAAATTGCCTTACATTTTAGTTAACCTTGATAAATATGAAGAAAAGGATATTCATTGGCAAGAAAAGT
>NW_018400229.1:134-208 GCF_002168275.2 Theobroma umbraticum | reverse complement strand
TCACCCATTCCTTCAAAAGCTTTATTACTCGCTGTAAAAGGTTTTATAATCTCATAATTGATATTAAGTTGAAT
>NW_018400229.1:0-124 GCF_002168275.2 Theobroma umbraticum | reverse complement strand
TTTTGATTAAAATAGATTATAATTGAATGTTTACCTCAAGGAATGTCAAGAAAAAGGTAGTCATTCACATGAAAAGTCTATTTATAGTCACCCATTGCTTCAAAAGCCTTATTACTCACTTTAA
>NW_018400228.1:1495-1591 GCF_002168275.2 Theobroma umbraticum | reverse complement strand
AAATGGACTTTTCTTGCCAATGAATGCCTTTTTGTTTAGGTTTCTTGAGGTAGATATGAAATTATAGTCTGTTTTAACTAAAAATATAAAAAAATT
>NW_018400228.1:1291-1485 GCF_002168275.2 Theobroma umbraticum | reverse complement strand
TCAATTATGGTATTATAAAACCATTTAAAGCAAGTAATGAGGTGTTTGAAGGCATGAGTGACTATAAACGGACTCTTCTTGTCAATGAATTCCTTTTTCTTTGTGTTTCTCATGATTGACATTCAATTATAGTCTGTTTAAACCAAAAATATAAAAAACTTCAACTTAAAATCGATTATGGCATTATAAAACCA
>NW_018400228.1:811-952 GCF_002168275.2 Theobroma umbraticum | reverse complement strand
GTGACTATAAATGGACTTTTCTTGCCAATGAATGCCTTTTTCTTTATGTTTCTGGATGTAGAAATTCAATTATAATCAATTTTAACAAAAAATGTAAAATAATTCTACTTAAAATCAATTATGGCATTATAAAACCATTTA
>NW_018400228.1:631-801 GCF_002168275.2 Theobroma umbraticum | reverse complement strand
TGAGGCTTTTAAAGGTATGGGTGACTATAAATGGTCTTTTCTTACCAATGAATGCTTTTTTCTTCGTGTTTCTGAAGGTAGACATTCAATTCAGTTTCTTTTAACCAAGAATGTGAAAAGAATTCAAATTTAAATTAATTTTGAGATTATAAAACCATTTAAAGTGAGTA
>NW_018400228.1:486-602 GCF_002168275.2 Theobroma umbraticum | reverse complement strand
AAATGGACTTTTCTTGCCAATGAATGCCTTTTTCTTTATGTTTCTTGAGGTAGAAATCCAATTATAGTCCGTTTTAACCAAAAATATAAAAAATTCAACTTAAAATCAATTATGGC
>NW_018400228.1:323-474 GCF_002168275.2 Theobroma umbraticum | reverse complement strand
TTTAAAGTGAGTAATGAGCCTTTTGAAGGTATGGGTGACTATAAATGGACTTTTCTTTCCAATGTATAGTTTTTTCTTTATGTTTCTCAACTTAGACATTCAATTCAGGTTGTTTTAACTAAAAATGTACAAAGAATTCAAATTTAAATCA
>NW_018400228.1:143-313 GCF_002168275.2 Theobroma umbraticum | reverse complement strand
TATAAAACCATTTAAAGTGAGTAACAAGGCTTTTAAAGGACTGGGTTACTATAATTAGACTTTTCTTGCCAATGAATGCCTTTGTCTTTATGTTTCTCGAGCTAGACATTCAATTATAATATGTTTTAATAAAAAATGTAAAAAAATTTGAACTTAAAATCAATTATGAG
>NW_018400228.1:0-133 GCF_002168275.2 Theobroma umbraticum | reverse complement strand
CATTAAAGGTGAGTAATAAGGCTTTTGGAGAAATGGATGACTATAAATGGACTTTTCTTACCAATGAACCTTTTTCTTCATGTTTCTTGAGATTGACAATCAATTATAATCTGTTTTAACTAAAAATGTACAC
>NW_018400227.1:4713-4845 GCF_002168275.2 Theobroma umbraticum | reverse complement strand
ATGGGTTTTTCTTCATGTTTCCCAAGGCAAATATGCAATTATAATCAGTTTTAACCCAAAATGTTAGAAAATTTCACTTTAACTCAATCATGAGATTATAAAACCATTTAAAGAGAGTAATAAGGCTTTCGA
>NW_018400227.1:4600-4703 GCF_002168275.2 Theobroma umbraticum | reverse complement strand
GACTATAAATGGGCTTTTCTTGCAACTAAATGGGTTTTTCTTCTTCTTTCTCAAGGAAAAAATTCAATTACAACCTGTTTTAACCAAAAATATAAAAAAATTC
>NW_018400227.1:4285-4590 GCF_002168275.2 Theobroma umbraticum | reverse complement strand
CAATTATGAGATTATAAGACCATTTAAAGAGGGTAATAAGGCTTTTGAAGACTTGGGTGACTATTTATGGGCTTTTCTTGCCAATGAATGGCTTTTTCTTCAGGTTTTCCATAGAAAACATTCAATTATAACCTGTTTTAAATAAAAATATAATGGCATTCAACTTAAAATCAATTTTGAGGCTATAAAGCCATTTAAACAGAGTAATAAGGCTTTTTAAGGCTTGGGTAACTAAAAATGGGCTTTTCTTGCCAATGAATGGCTTTTGTTTTCAGGTTTCCCATGGAAACCATTCACTTATAGTC
>NW_018400227.1:3940-4115 GCF_002168275.2 Theobroma umbraticum | reverse complement strand
TGAGTGACTATAAATGAGCTTTTCTTCCCAATGAATGGCTTTCTCTTCAGGTTTCCCATGAAAAACATTCACTTATGATATATTTTAACCAAAAATAGAAAAACTTTTAACTTAAAATTAATTATGAGATTATAAAACCATTTATAGAGAGTAACAAGGCTTTTGAAGGCTTGGG
>NW_018400227.1:3202-3528 GCF_002168275.2 Theobroma umbraticum | reverse complement strand
TGAAGGCTTGGGTGACTATAAATGGGCTTTTCTTGACAATGAATGGGTTTTTCTCCATATTTTTCAAGTAAAACATTCAATTATAATCTGTTTTAATTAAAAATATAAAAAGAACTCAATTATGAGACTATAAAACCATTTAAAGCGTGTAATAAGGCTTTTGAAGGGTTAGGTGAATGTAAATGGGCTTTTCTTGCCAATGAATTGGTTTTTCTTCCTGTTTCTTGAGTCAAACATTCAATTGCAATCTGTTTCAGCCAACAATGTAATAAAATTCAACTTAAAATATAGTTTACCGCTATAAAACTATTTAAAGAGAGTAATAA
>NW_018400227.1:2911-3192 GCF_002168275.2 Theobroma umbraticum | reverse complement strand
GGCTTGGGTGACTATAAATGGGCGTTTCTTGTCAATGAATGTATTTTTCTTCATGTTTCTCAAAGAAAACATTCACTTACAATCTGTTTTAAACAAAAATGTAAAATAATTAAACTTAAAATAATATTTAAGGCCATAAAACCATTTAAAGAGAGCAATAATGCTTTTGAAGGCTTAGGTGACTATAAATGGGCTTTTCTTACCAATGAATAGTATTTTCTTCATGTTTCAGAAGGAATACATTCAATATAATCGGTTTTAACCAAAAAATATAAAAAAAT
>NW_018400227.1:2267-2569 GCF_002168275.2 Theobroma umbraticum | reverse complement strand
CAATTATAATCTATTTTAACTAAAAATATAAAAACATTCAACTTAAAATCAATTTTGAGGTTATAAAAGCATTTAAAGAGAGTAATAAGGCTTTGAAGGCTTGGGTGAAAATAAATGGGCTTTTTTTGCCAATGAATGGCTTTTTCTTCAGGTTTCCCATGGAAAACATTCACTTATAATATGTTTTAACCAAAAATAGAAAAAATTTTAACTTAAAATCAATTATAAGATTATAAAACCATTTATAAAGAGTAACAAGGCTTTTGAAGGCTTGGGTGACTATAAATGGGCCTTTCTTGCCA
>NW_018400227.1:2045-2166 GCF_002168275.2 Theobroma umbraticum | reverse complement strand
TATGGGATTACAAAATCATTTAAAGCCAGTAATAAGGCTTTTGAAGGCTTGGGTTACTATAAATGGACTTTTCTTGCCAATGAATGTCTTTTTCTTCATGTTTCCAAAGGTAAACATTCAA
>NW_018400227.1:0-1752 GCF_002168275.2 Theobroma umbraticum | reverse complement strand
AAAATCAATTATGAGATTATAAAACCATTTAAAGAGAGTAATAAGGCTCTTGAAGGCTTCGGTGACTATAAATAGGCTTTTCCTGCCAATGAATGGGTTTTTCTTCATCTTTCCAAAGTCAAACAACCAATTATAATATGTTTTAACTAAAAATATAACAAAATTCAACTTAAAATCAAGTTTGAGACTATAAAACCATTTAAAGAGAGTAATAAGGCTTTTGAAGGTTTGGGTGACTATCAATGGGCTTTTCTTGCCAATGAATGAATTTTTTCTTCATGTTTTCCAAGGCAAGCATTTAATTATAATCTGTTTTAGCCTAAAATATAAAAAAAATTCAACTTAAAATCAGTTATGAGATTATAAAACCATTTAAAGAGAGTAATAAGGCTTGGGTGACTATAAATAGGCTTTTCTTACCAGTGAATGGGTTTTTCTTCATGTTTCCCAAGGAAACATTCAGTTACAATCTGTTTTAACCAAAAATGTAAAAAATTTAAACTTAAAATCAATTATTAGATTATAAAACCATTTAAAGAGAGAAATAAGGCTTCTAAAGGCTTCGGTGACTATAAATGGGCTTTCCATGGCAATGAATGTGTTTTTCTTCATGTTTCTGGTGGTAAACATTCAATTATAATCTGTTTTAAGCAAAAATATAAAAAATTAAGCTTAAAATCAATTATGAGATTATAAAACCATATGAAGAGAGTAATAAGCATTTTGAAGGCTTGGGTGACTATAAATGGGCTTTTCTTCCCAATGAATGTGTTTTTCTTCATGTTTCTCGAAGCAAACATTCAATTATAATCTATTTTAATGAAAAATGTAAAATAATTAAAATCATTTTTAAGACCATAAAATCGTTTAAAGAGAGTAATAAAGCTTTTGAAGGCTTGGGTGACTATAAATCAGCTTTTCTTGCCAATGAATGGGTTTTTCTACATGTTTACCAAGGCAAACATTCAATTATAATCTGTTTTAGCCTAAAATATAAAAAAAATTCAACTTAAAATTAGTTATGAGATTATAAAACCATTTAAAGAGAGTAAAAAGGCTTTTGAAGGCTTGGGTGACTATAAATGGGCTTTTCTTCCCAATGAATGGGTTTTTCTTCATGTTTTCCAAGGCAAACATTCAGTTACAATCTGTTTTAACTAAAAATGTAAAAAAATTCAACTTAAAATCAATTATGAGATTATCAAACCATTTAAAGAGAGCGATAAGGCTTCTGAAGGCTTAGGTGACTATAAATGGGCTTTTCATGCTAATGAATATGTTTTTCTTCATGTTTCCAGTGGTAAACATTTAATTATAATCTGTTTTAAGTAAAAATATAAAAAAATTAAGCTTAAAATCAATTATGAGATTATAAAACCATATGAAAAGAGTAATAAGCATTTTGAAGGCTTGGTTGACTATAAATGGGCTTTTCTTCCCAATGAATGTGTTTTTCTTTATGTTTCTCAAAGCAAACATTCAATGATAATCTGTTTTAATGAAAAATGAAAAACAATTAAAATCAATTTTAAGGCCATAAAATCGTTTAAAGAGAGTAATAACGCTTTTGAAGGCTTGGGTGACTATAAATCGGCTTTTCTTGCCAGTGAATGGGTTTTTCTTCATGTTTCCCAAGGCAAACATTCAATTATAATCTGTTTTAGCCTAAAATATAAAACAAATTCAACTTAAAATCAGTTATAAGATTATAAAACCATTTAAAGAGAGTAATAAGGCTTTTGAAGGCTTGGG
>NW_018400226.1:2507-2612 GCF_002168275.2 Theobroma umbraticum | reverse complement strand
TGAATTGAACAAGTTTATTTCATAATAAAAATACTTATGACTTGTTCTTATTGGCTCTGCATGCTTGCTTGTAAGCTTGAATGGTCATAAGGGTATTTTTGGTAC
>NW_018400226.1:2335-2497 GCF_002168275.2 Theobroma umbraticum | reverse complement strand
GATATTTGCAAATGACCCTTAACATGCATAAACATGATTCATTATGCCTATTACATATTTCATAAATCGTTTAGAGCATAATGAAACAAAATTATGTGGCGTCAAGCTCATGAATTTTCACAAAGCAAGTCTAATCTTGAATGTTTCAAGTTAAAAAGTTTG
>NW_018400226.1:2036-2180 GCF_002168275.2 Theobroma umbraticum | reverse complement strand
GTAGCATGGTTGAGCAAAATTGATTTGATACATGAATTGCATAAATCCCATTTTCCTTGGTATTTCTCTCATGATTGGTGAAATTTATTCAAAAGGATTTCTTAAGCATGATTTTGAGTATCAAAATTTTGGTATTGATGGCAT
>NW_018400226.1:1749-1893 GCF_002168275.2 Theobroma umbraticum | reverse complement strand
GTAGAAAATGCTAAATTTGATGCTTATTATGCTTAAACATTGCTTAAATGCTTTGCTGCACATGTTATAAGTAATAGTCACTCACCATGGTGTAAATTGAATGTGTTTGAGCATATTAAAGGCATGATTCTTCCAATGAGCATT
>NW_018400226.1:1458-1590 GCF_002168275.2 Theobroma umbraticum | reverse complement strand
TCAATATGCAGGGATCAAGCATAATTTTCTCCTAAGCATAACTAGTTGACTATTTTAGAACAAAATGCAAATGCTGCTGGAATGATAAAAGGTGAAACCAAGGGATATGTAGTCGACTCTTAAGTGCCCTAA
>NW_018400226.1:1056-1182 GCF_002168275.2 Theobroma umbraticum | reverse complement strand
TGTTCATCAATGCTTGAATTTGTTAATCCAATTGGATTTTCATATGCATATATAAAAAATATCTTCTCATGGAAATTAAATGTTCAAATGCTAATCTAGGAACAATTCTTGAAATATATTTTACGT
>NW_018400226.1:425-553 GCF_002168275.2 Theobroma umbraticum | reverse complement strand
GCATCCAACTTTAGCTTATAGGTCACCATAAATAATTTGACATGTCAAATAAAACATGGCCTATAGCTCTAGTGAGAAATGAATGCCTAATGTGCTTTAATTAAATATCTTTTTCTTGAATTTCAATA
>NW_018400226.1:0-137 GCF_002168275.2 Theobroma umbraticum | reverse complement strand
TCCTTGAAATGACAATTTTCATATATATTTTAGAAAATACATCTTGCAATGCTTGCTTTAAAATGACTTGGATGAATGTCAGGATGAAAATGATTTTGAAGAATACTTGTTAAAAATGCTTAATGATTATATTTTTT
>NW_018400225.1:1307-1459 GCF_002168275.2 Theobroma umbraticum | reverse complement strand
CATCCCTTCAAAAGCCTTATTACTCACTTTTAATGGTTTTATAGTCTCAAAATTGATTTAAATATGAATTCTTTGTATATTTTTGATTAGAACAGACTAGAATTGAATGTCTGCCTTGAAAAACATGAGGAAAAAAGCATTCATTGAAAAGA
>NW_018400225.1:434-590 GCF_002168275.2 Theobroma umbraticum | reverse complement strand
CATTTATAGTCACCTACACCTTCAAAAGCCTTATTACTCGATTTAAATGGTTTTACAATCCCATAATCGATTTTGAGTTGAATTTTATTTAAATTTATAGTTAAACAAACTCTAATTGAATGTCTATCTCGAGAAACATAAAGTAAAAGGTATTCA
>NW_018400225.1:0-180 GCF_002168275.2 Theobroma umbraticum | reverse complement strand
AATGGTTTTATAATCTAAAAATTGATTTAAATTTTAATTCTTTGTACATTTTTTATTAAAACAGGCTAGGATTGAATGTTTACCTTTAGAAACATTAAAAAAAGCTATTCATTGGCAAGAGAAGTTTATTTATAGTCACCCATACCTTCAAAAGCCTCATTACTCGCTTTAAATAGTTTT
>NW_018400224.1:1770-1923 GCF_002168275.2 Theobroma umbraticum | reverse complement strand
TTTTAGTTAAAACAGACTATAATTAAAGGCTTGCCTTGAGAAACATGCAAAAAAGCTATTCATTGAGAAAAAATGTCCATTTATAGTCACCCATTCCTTTAAAGGCTTATTACTCGTTTTAAATAGTTTTATAATCTCATAATTGATTTTAAG
>NW_018400224.1:1429-1595 GCF_002168275.2 Theobroma umbraticum | reverse complement strand
TTTATTAAAACAGACTATAAGTGATTGTTTACCTTGAGAAACATGTAGAAAAAGTCATTTGTTGAGAAGAAAAGCTCATTTATAGTCACTCATTCCTTCAAAAGCCTTATTGCCCGCTTCAAATGGTTTTATAATCTTATAATTAATTTTAAGTTGAATTTTTTTA
>NW_018400224.1:1109-1225 GCF_002168275.2 Theobroma umbraticum | reverse complement strand
ATTGATTTTAAGTTAAATTTTTGTACATTTTTTGTTAAAATAGACTATAATTGAGTGTCTGTTTGGAGAAACATGCAAAAAAAGCCATTCATTGGGAAGAAAAGTTCATTTATAGT
>NW_018400224.1:659-834 GCF_002168275.2 Theobroma umbraticum | reverse complement strand
CATTCCTTCAAAAGTCTTATTACCCGCTTTAAACGGTTTTATAATCTCATAATTGATTTTAAGCTGAATTTTTTTACTTTTTTTGTTAGAACAAACTATAATTGAATGTCTACTTGGAGAAACGTCCAAAAAAAGCTATTCATTGGGAAGAAAAGTTCCTTTATAGTCACTCATT
>NW_018400224.1:365-485 GCF_002168275.2 Theobroma umbraticum | reverse complement strand
AAGAATTCTTTGATAAAAAAAGTTCATTTAGAGTCACTCATTCGTTCAAAAGGCTTATTGCACGCCTTAAATGGTTTTATAATCTCGTAATTGATTATAAGTTGAATTATTTTATATTTT
>NW_018400224.1:0-143 GCF_002168275.2 Theobroma umbraticum | reverse complement strand
TTTTGATTAAAACATACTATAATTGAATGTCTATCTCGAGAAACGTAAAGAAACTAGCATTCATTGACAATAAAAGTCCATTTAGAGTAACCCATTCCTTCAAAAAGCTTATTACTCACTTTAAACGGTTTTATAATCTCATA
>NW_018400223.1:914-1037 GCF_002168275.2 Theobroma umbraticum | reverse complement strand
TGGGTGACTAAAAATGGATTTTTCATCTCAATGAATGGCTTTTTCTACACCTTTCCTAAGCCAGGCTTTCAATTATAGTCCGTTTAAATAAAAATATAAAAAAATTCAACTTAAAATCAATTA
>NW_018400223.1:559-703 GCF_002168275.2 Theobroma umbraticum | reverse complement strand
AAAGCAAGTAATAAGCCTTTTGAAAGAATGGGTGACTATAAATGGACTTTTCTTCTCATTGAACAGTATTTTTTGTATGTTTCTCAAGGCAAACATTTAATTATATTCTATTTTAACCAAAAATATAAAAATATTCAACTTAAA
>NW_018400223.1:0-115 GCF_002168275.2 Theobroma umbraticum | reverse complement strand
TGGTTATAAATGAACTTTTCCTCTTAATGAACAGGCATTTTTTGCATGTTTCCCAAGGCGAGTATTCAATTATAGTCTGCTTTAATGAAAAATGTAAAAAAATTCAACTTAAAAT
>NW_018400222.1:1337-1555 GCF_002168275.2 Theobroma umbraticum | reverse complement strand
TGAAGAATAAATATTTAAATTTATATTCTTGAACTAAAAGTGTTTAATGATATATAAATTTTAATTTTTAAATAAAGAATAATAATAATAATAATAATAATTATTATTATTATTATTATAGCTCAAAATTGATATAGAAAAGCTTTAATATAAAACTATAATAATTGACGTAAAAACTTATAAAAGTGAAATAATTAAATTTTAAATCTTAACGTAAA
>NW_018400222.1:761-940 GCF_002168275.2 Theobroma umbraticum | reverse complement strand
AAGTGTTTAATGATGCAAAAATTTTAATTTTTAAATAAAAAATAATAAAAATAATTATAATTATAATTCAAAATTGATATAAAAAAACTTTGACGTAAAACTGTAAGAATTAATGTAAAGACTTATAAAGATGAAATAATTAAATTTTAAATCTTAACATAAATATGTGAGATTTAACA
>NW_018400222.1:0-423 GCF_002168275.2 Theobroma umbraticum | reverse complement strand
ATATACAAATTTTAATTTTTAAGTAAAGAATAATAAGGATAAAAATAATTATAGCTTAAAATTGACAAAAATAAGCCTTGACATAAAACTGTAACAAATGACGTAAAAACTTATAAAAAAGGAATAACTAAATTTTAAATCTTAACGCAAATGCGTGAGAGTTAATGTGGTTAGTCAATTAAATAAAAAAAATCTAATTTTGGTGAAAAATAAATATTTAAATTTACATTCTTCAGTTAAAAATATTGAATAATATACAAATTTTAATTTTTAAATAAAATAATAATAAATATAATTATAACTCAAAATTGACATAGATAAGCTTTGATGTAAAACTGTAATAATTAACGTAAAAACTTATAAATGTGAAATAACTAAATTTTAAATCTTAACATAAATGTGTGAGAGTTAACATAATAAGTT
>NW_018400221.1:1579-1742 GCF_002168275.2 Theobroma umbraticum | reverse complement strand
TTTGAAGAAATGGGTGACTATAAATGAACTTTTCTTACCTATGCATGGCTTTCTCTTCACGTTTTTTATGGCAGACAATCAATTATAGCCTGTTTTAACCAAAAATATAAAAAAATTTAACTTAAAATTAATTATGAGATTACAAAACTATTTAAAGCGAGTA
>NW_018400221.1:1451-1561 GCF_002168275.2 Theobroma umbraticum | reverse complement strand
TAGGTGGCTATAAATAGACTTTTTTTGCTAATGAATGACTTTTTCTTCATGTTTTCCAAGGCAGACAATCAATTATAATATGTTTTAACCAAAAATGTAAAAAAATTCAA
>NW_018400221.1:1243-1426 GCF_002168275.2 Theobroma umbraticum | reverse complement strand
AACTATTTAAAGGGGGTAATAGGCTTTCGAAGGCGTGAGTGACTATAAATAGACATTTTTAGTCAATGACTAGCTTTTTCTTCACGTTTCTTAAGGCAGCATTCAATTTTAATTTGTTCTAACAGAAAATGTAAGAACGTTGAAGTAAAAATCAATATGCAATTACAAAACTATTTAAAGTGA
>NW_018400221.1:925-1233 GCF_002168275.2 Theobroma umbraticum | reverse complement strand
TTTTCGAGGAATGGGTGACTATAAATAGACTTTTCTTACCAATGAATTCCTTTTTCTTCACGTTCCTTGAGGCAAAATTCAATTAATGTATGTTTTTAGCAAAAATGTAAAAAAAATTAACTTGAAACCAATTATGAGATTACAAAACCATTTAAAGTGAGTAATAAGACTTTTGAAAGAATAAGAGACTACAAGTAGACTTTTCTTACCAATGAACGACTTTTTCTTCACGTTTCTCAAAGTAAACAATCAATTATAACTTATTTTAATCAAAAATGTAAAAACATTTAACTTAAAATCAATTATAG
>NW_018400221.1:506-655 GCF_002168275.2 Theobroma umbraticum | reverse complement strand
AGTAATATGGCTTTTGAAAAAATAGGTAGCTATAAATAGACTTTTCTCCTCAATGAATGTCTTTTTCTTCACATTTCTTAGAGTAGACAATCAACTATAATTTATTTTAATCAAAAATGTAAAAAAATTTAACTTAAAATCAATTACGA
>NW_018400221.1:0-132 GCF_002168275.2 Theobroma umbraticum | reverse complement strand
AAAATGTAAAAAATTTTAACTTAAAATTGATTATGAGATTATAAATCCATTTAAAGTGAGTAATAATGCCTTGGATGAAATGGGTGACTACAAAGAGACTTTTCTTACCAATAAATTCCTTTTTCTTCACAT
>NW_018400220.1:1527-1743 GCF_002168275.2 Theobroma umbraticum | reverse complement strand
TAAAAATGAGTTAAAAGAGCTGAAAAATAGGTGTTTTACCTTGCAAATGCAGTTAAAAGTTGCAAACCCTCAAAACATGTGATATATTTATAAGCTAAGGTGTGAAAAAATATTTTTATGCCTTTTAATTTTTTGAAATTGACGAAATCTATCGATACACTAGCCCATGTATCGTTACATTTGGTTATGGAAAAAATGTATAGATACATTATGAGC
>NW_018400220.1:1234-1367 GCF_002168275.2 Theobroma umbraticum | reverse complement strand
ATTGCCTATAAAACCTACCCAGCTTATTTACATTATGTAAATAAGCAAACAACTCCCCATTTGTATTCAATAAAAATATAAAAAAAATCAAAATCCATAAGAATCAAAATCAAAATTTTGGTTTCAAGAACAA
>NW_018400220.1:787-904 GCF_002168275.2 Theobroma umbraticum | reverse complement strand
AAGTATCGTTACATGAAGAACATGTATTGATACATTTTGGACAAAATGTGAAAAGAGGCATTCTGTGTAAAATATATCGATACATTCCTTAATGTATCAATAGAAGCTCTCTAAAAA
>NW_018400220.1:89-212 GCF_002168275.2 Theobroma umbraticum | reverse complement strand
GTATATGGCACTTTGATGAGGTATGAAATGATTGCACTAATGCTGCTTATGTTGAGAAGTTCCATAATTGTGTAAAGTTTCCTATTGATGCATGCATACGTTTGATATTGTCTGCTATATGTA
>NW_018400220.1:0-79 GCF_002168275.2 Theobroma umbraticum | reverse complement strand
GGTTTATAGGTTTGTATATGAGTATATGAATGTAAAGAGGCTTGCCTAAGCCTAGTGGTCATGTCTGGGTTCATGCACT
>NW_018400219.1:1158-1311 GCF_002168275.2 Theobroma umbraticum | reverse complement strand
TTATCCAACCTTCTATGTTTCAAAATTATGCACAAAAATCATTTTTCCTCAAAGGAGTAGTATGAAAATAATTTCATAAATCATGAGAAAATTTTATATAAACAATTTTCCATAATCAATCAATCTTAATAAAACAATTTTCTCAAAACAAGA
>NW_018400219.1:851-1017 GCF_002168275.2 Theobroma umbraticum | reverse complement strand
CTCAAAGAATTTTGCACTTAATAGTGAAGCAAGAATAGACAACCAAAGTTTTTTTTTTTTATTAAGAAAAGCAAACAATTTTACAAATCAAGCTAAATCAATGAAACATTCTATAAATAAGCAATAAAAAATCTCATTTAAACAAACAAAAGGCTTTTAGCATAGA
>NW_018400219.1:477-679 GCF_002168275.2 Theobroma umbraticum | reverse complement strand
ATCTATGTGTCATGGTTGCTTTTCCTTCAGTTGAGCTCTTGAGCATGTGTCCTTTCTATTAGGCTTAACCTGCAAAACAGATTTTCAATTTTTCTTAACCGGTACCCATACCTTGATAGGTCCTTGAAGGTTAGTTGTTACATAGGATCTTTTTGGAACCCAAATCTTTTTTATTTTCTGCATGCTTCTATTTCTATAACAA
>NW_018400219.1:329-467 GCF_002168275.2 Theobroma umbraticum | reverse complement strand
AGTGACCAAGTTTATCACAAATATAACACCTAGGAGAAACATTAGCAGGGCTATTCTTGAAATATGTGTTTCTTCGTGGTGTTTCATTTCTTGCATTCTTTAGTGCGGCATTTTCATCAATGGCTTTTTGCAAAGCTT
>NW_018400219.1:156-302 GCF_002168275.2 Theobroma umbraticum | reverse complement strand
AAATTTCATAATCTATTTTTGAGTGTTCAAGTTCAGTTTGAAGTAAAGTTCTTTGGTATAAAATAGAGCAGAAATCATGATTTATCTTTTCTAAATCATTCTCATGAGATGAGGTCTTTCTTTTCAAAGCCTTGTATTTTGATACA
>NW_018400219.1:0-146 GCF_002168275.2 Theobroma umbraticum | reverse complement strand
ATTCATCACAAAGGCATTCATATTCATCTTGAAGTTCATCATCGAAATATCACAAGAAACAGAACATACCTCAAATTCATCATCTCTTGCCTTCAGACATAGATTTGCTCTTTCTTCCACTTTCTCTTCTTCAGTATCTGAACTTG
>NW_018400218.1:1713-1874 GCF_002168275.2 Theobroma umbraticum | reverse complement strand
TATTCACATGTTTTGAAGAATCAAGATAGGAATATAACTAAGTTCTCATCATTGAATAGGTAAATTAAATGAAATTATCACAAGTAAATCTGGTTGAAATAAAAAAAAATTAACAAAAATAAACTAACCTAAACTATCACAAAAACTAAGAACAATAAAAC
>NW_018400218.1:1561-1703 GCF_002168275.2 Theobroma umbraticum | reverse complement strand
ACTTAAATTGTACATTGTCCTCAATGTGAAAAGCTAAAAAGAATAAGAAAAAGGAACTTCCTATTTATGTTGGTAGTGCCTTAAAAGACTTTAATCTTCTTTCTCCTCATCTTCATGCTTTCCAAATCTACATACACAACAA
>NW_018400218.1:924-1175 GCF_002168275.2 Theobroma umbraticum | reverse complement strand
TTGCCACTTGAACCAAAGAAGCTTCAAGGAGTTTCTTTGGATTTTCCATATCAAAAGTCTCTTTATGTAACTTATAAGCTGTATCTAGGAAAGGAATAGGAGGCACTTGAATGCCTATCTCCACAAAGCTCACATACCACAACAGGACTTTGAAAAACATTAATACCCCAAGTATCAATTTTTTGAGACAAAGCATATACTTCGGCGGCCAAAGCACTGATAGCCAATTCATAATCACTAGCAACCCTCCT
>NW_018400218.1:646-780 GCF_002168275.2 Theobroma umbraticum | reverse complement strand
CAAAAACTTGTTAGTTAAAATTCCACTACGTAAGTATATGTATTGAATAGATAGTATATTAGCAAACAGAGTATCGATCTCACAAGGAATTGATCTAAAATTTTACTAAGTACTAAAATTAGAACAATTTAGTT
>NW_018400218.1:0-115 GCF_002168275.2 Theobroma umbraticum | reverse complement strand
AGGTTCCTAAATCAATTTAACTGGTGGCAAAGCAATTAAAAGCATTAAGAACAAGTTGAAGTAAACAATTCAAATCCCATTGAAAATAATCAAGAAAGAGATTAAAAATTTAGAT
>NW_018400217.1:4464-4602 GCF_002168275.2 Theobroma umbraticum | reverse complement strand
AATTATGAGATTATAAAACCATTTAAAGCGAGTAATAAGCTTTTTGAAGAAATGCGTGACTCTAAATTGACTTTTGTTGCAATGGAATGCTTGTTTCTTCATGTTTCTCAAAGTAGACATTCAATTATAGTATGTTTT
>NW_018400217.1:4026-4138 GCF_002168275.2 Theobroma umbraticum | reverse complement strand
ATGAGTGACTATAAATAGACTTTTCTTCTTAATAAATGGCTTTTTTGCATGTTTCTCAAGGTAAACAATCAATTATAGTATGTTTTGATCAAAAATGTAAAAAAATTCAACT
>NW_018400217.1:3682-4016 GCF_002168275.2 Theobroma umbraticum | reverse complement strand
TATGAGATTATAAAACTATTTAAAGCGAGTAATAAGCTTTTTGATGGAATGAGTGACTCTAAATTGACTTTTGTTGCAATTGAATGCTTGTTTCTTCACATTTCTCAAAGTAGACACTCAATTATAGTATGTTTTAAGCAAAAATTTAAAAAAATTCAAGTTAAAATCAATTATCAGATTATAAAACCATTTAAAACGAGTAATAAGCTTTTTGAAGAAATGGATGACTCTAAATTGACTTTTGTTGCAATTGAACGCTTGTTTCTTTACGTTTCTTAAAGTAGACATTCAATTATAGTATGTTTTAATCAAAAATTTAAAAAAATTCAACTTA
>NW_018400217.1:3252-3555 GCF_002168275.2 Theobroma umbraticum | reverse complement strand
ATGTTTCTCAAGGTAGACATTCAATTATAGTATGTTTTAATCAAAAATTTAAAACAATTCAATTTAAAATCTATTATGAGATTATAAAACTATTAAAAGCGAATAATAAGCCTTACGAAGGAATGAGTGACTATAAATGGACTTTTCTTCTTAAAAAATAGCTTTTTTGCATGTTTCTCGAGGAGAACAATCAATTATAGTTTGTTTTAATAAAAAATATAAAAAATTCAAATAAAAAACAATTATGATATTATAAAACAATTTAAAGAGAGTAATAAGCCTTTTGAAAGAATGGGTGACTCT
>NW_018400217.1:2655-2770 GCF_002168275.2 Theobroma umbraticum | reverse complement strand
ACATTTCTTGAGGTAGACATTCAATTATACTATGTTTTAATAAAAAATATAAAAACAATCATCTTAAAATCAATTACGAGATTATAAAACCATTTACAGTGAGTAATAAGCTTTT
>NW_018400217.1:867-2098 GCF_002168275.2 Theobroma umbraticum | reverse complement strand
TGCTTGTTTCTTCACGTTTCTTGAGGTAGACATTCAATCATAATATGTTTTAATAAAAAATGTAAAACAATTTAACTTAAAATCAATTATGACATTAGAAAACCATTTAAAGCGAGTAATAAGCTTTTTGAAGGAATGGGTGACTCTAAATTGACTTTTCTTACAATTGAATGCTTGTTTCTTCATGTTTCTCAAGGTAGACATTCAATTATAGTATGTTTTAATCAAAAATTTTAAAAAATCCTACTTAAAATCAATTATGAGGTTTGAAAACTATTTAAAGCGAGTAATAAACTTTTTGAAGGAATGGGTAACTCTAAATTGACTTTTCTTGCCAATGAATGCTTGTTTCTTCACGTTTCTCCGGGTAGACATTCAATTATAGTATTTTTTAATCAAAAATTTAAAAAAATTTAACTTAAAAGCAATTATGAGATTATAAAACCATTAAAAGCGAGTAATAAGCCTCTTAAAGGAATAAGTGACTATAAATGGACTTTTCTTCTTAATAAGTAGCTTTTTTGCATGTTTCTTGAGGAAACAGTCAATTATAGTCTGTTTTAACAACAAATATAAAAATATTCAAATTAAAATCAATTATGAGATTATAAAACCATTTAAACCAAGTAGTAAGGCTTTGAAGGAATGGATGACTCTAAATGGACTTTTCTTGTCAATGAATGCTTGTTTCTTCACGTTTCTAGAGGTAAATATTCAATTATAGTATGTTTTAATCAAAAGTATAAAAATATTCAACTTAAAATCAATTATGAGATTATAAAACCATTTAAAGCGAGTAATAAGCCTTTTGTAGGAATGGATGACTATAAATGGACTTTTCTTCTCAATGAAATGCTTTTTATGCACCTTTATCGAGGTAGACATTTAATTATAGTCTATTTTAATAAAAAATATAAAAAAATTTAACTTAAAATTAATTATGGGATTATAAAACAATTTAAACCAAGTAGTAAGGCTTCTCAATGAGTAGGCTTTTTCTGCACGTTTCCTAAGGTAGGTATTTAATTATTGTCTATTTTAACCAAATATGTAAAAAAATTCAACTTAGAATCAATTATGAGATTATAAAACAATTAAAAGTTGGTAATAAGCCTTTTGAAGGAATGAGTGACTATAAATTAACTTTTCTTCTCAATGAATGGCTTCTTCTGCATGTTTCCAAAGGTAGACAATCAATTATAGTCTGTTTTAACAAAAATTGTAAAAAAAT
>NW_018400217.1:424-562 GCF_002168275.2 Theobroma umbraticum | reverse complement strand
AGAAATGGGTGACTATAAATGGACTTTTCTTCTTAATGAATAGCTTTTTTTGCACCTTTCTTGAGGTAAGCATTTAATTATACCATGTTTTAATCAAAAATGTAAAACAATTCAACTTAAAATCAAGTATGAGATTAT
>NW_018400217.1:137-329 GCF_002168275.2 Theobroma umbraticum | reverse complement strand
GTTTTAACAAAAAAGTAAAAAAATTCAACTTAAAATCAATTGTGAGATTATACAACCATTAAAAGCGGGTAATAAGCCTTTTAAAGGAATGAGTGAATATAAATGGACTTTTCTTCTCAATGAATGGCTTTTGTGCATGTTTCTCTAGGTAAACAATCAATTATAATCTTTTTTAACAAAAAATGTAAAAAA
>NW_018400217.1:0-120 GCF_002168275.2 Theobroma umbraticum | reverse complement strand
TTATGATATTATAAAACTATTTAAAGCGAGTAATAGGCCTTTTGAAGGAATGGGCGACTCTTAATAGACTTTTCTTGTCAATGAATGCTTGTTTCTTCACGTTTCTTGAGATAGACAATC
>NW_018400216.1:0-2442 GCF_002168275.2 Theobroma umbraticum | reverse complement strand
TAATTTTCTGTTTATATTCTCATTAATACCTTTGATAAATAATAGAAGAATTTTCCTCATTTCAAAAAATCTATATAATGATATTTCAGCAATGCTTATTTTCAACAATTAATTAAAACGGAAAAGCAAGTTAAATTATTCTTTTATTCAATGAATACAAAGCAGATTTTATTTTCGATTATAAATTATTACAAAAATCAAGTTTAATTATCTTGGATTTACAAGACAAAAAGAAAAAAAATGTTTAGAAATCCACCTTGAAGGTGGAAAGCCTTAACAGAATGTGTTGGTAACAGGTAAGCCCGAGGGCTGTTCCCGACCCTGTCAGGGGAGATGCCAACCATCTCTCCTATCTACGAACACAGGCTCATTGTATAGGAAGCACTCATATATATTACCCAGACTCCACTTTCCTGAGCGATGTGGGATTTCGGAAGCACGATTTACAAGACAAAAAGAAAAAATGGGTCTAGGGATCCACCTTGAAGGGGGAGAGTCTTAACCGAATGTGTTGCTCACAGATCAGCCCAAGGGCTGTTCTCGACGCAGTCAGGAGAGATGCCAACCATCTCTCCTTTCTCCGAACACAGGCTTTTTGTTTTGGAAGCACTAATATATACTACCCAGACTCCACTTTCCTAAGGGATGTGGGATTTCGGAAGAACTAATATATATTACCCAGACTCCACTTTCCTAAGTGATGTGGGATTTCGGAAGCACTCCTATATATTACCCAGCTTACACTTTCCTAAGCGATGTGGGATTTCGGAAGCACTCCTATATATTACCCAGAATCTGCTTTCCTAAGCGATGTGGGATTTCGGAAGCCCTCATGTATATCACACGGATTCCTATCTCCTAAAAGATGTGGGATTTCGGAAGGACTCATATGTATGACCATCACTCCGCTTTTCTAAGTGACGGTGGATTTCGGAAGCCCTCATATATATTAGCCAGATTCCGATTTCCTAAGTGATGTGGGATTGGGGGAAAATTTTGACGCAAGTAACCTAGAAGTTTGAGCCTTTACCGCGAAAAAACTAATGAACGGAACCCATAAAAACCGAAAAGACGATAAGGCGTGTATCAAAATCCACTCTTTTTCGATTAAGAACAAAATTTGTTTGATGAATGTAAATAAGATAATCAGATGACGTGAAGACTACCAATTACCAAAGAAAAGGCCAACAAAATTGTACCCATGTCAAGAAATTTCTTGTCAATTTTTTTTGTCAAGGCGAAATTAGATAACTTTTATTAAGAGTTAAAAATTAAAAACAATAATGTATAAAATATAAAAAATTAAGTACGATATATAAAATTAATATTTTTTTATATAATTAGTATTGTTTAAAGATTAAATACTCAAAGATAATTTTTTTTAAATTATATATAAAACATAAAATACATAAAAAATATCTTATATACTCAAAATTAATAAAAAAATGATATATTGAAGAACTTTTAAGCAATAATCAATAATGCAACGCTACAACACATATTTAAGAATTACATAATAATTTTTTAATTTTTAAAAACTAAAATCTTTAAGAACACAAAACATAAAAAGAAGAAAAATGTAATAAATAGAAGATAGAACTACGTAACAAAAAAGAAGAATATGGTCGATGATTCATAGAAATTTGAAAAAGAAAATTTATAGAAATTTAAAATATATGATCAAATAGAATAGAATTGAAAAACATAAATAAATAAAAGTAATAATAATATAAATAGAAAAACAAAGATACAAAAAATTTACCTCTTTGTAATTTCACAATGAAATGACTAAAGAGAAAGGAAAGAAAAAAAAGAAAGAGATGGAAACAGGTATGAAGAAACTTAAAAGAGAAAACTTTGGAAACATAAAACATACGATTAAACAAAATAAAATTAAAACAAATAAAAAAAAGATAAAATTTTTTTATTCTCATTAAAAATACATATGATAGCTTCTCAATGGAAAGGCATTGAGATTGCCATAGCTTGCATTGCATCTAGAGCTTGAAGTTTCCAAAGGAGTCATCAATTTCAGGTATACTACAATACAGTAATCTATCTCATTTTACTTTCTGTCCCATCAAAAAGGTGTTAGTGGGATAATTAAAATTAAACCAAACAATTTCTGATTTGGAAGTATTTAAAACAAAGTTGCCTGAATCAAGCATTGAAGCAACCGATGGCATCCGAGTGGGTTCAACAATGACTTGGAGGACTTGTCCATTGGAGCCACGAATTAGAACTCTACCCTCTTCGACAAAATCAAGACTTGCATCGGGATTTGTTCGTCTTATAGTCCATATAATTATGTTTTTGGGGCTCCCCACGAGCCCAATGCCAACTCTGAAAGCATTACCACTATGGTAAAACCTGAAAGCGAAGTGTCCAGAAGAAGAAGGTCAAAAATTTTGGGTGGAGTTTATGTAAACATGACGTAGATAG
>NW_018400215.1:1242-1363 GCF_002168275.2 Theobroma umbraticum | reverse complement strand
AAGGCTTTCGAAGGCATGGGTGATTGTAAATGGACTTATCCCGCCAATGGATATTATTTTCTTTACATTTTTTGAGGCAAACATTTAATTATAATCTGTATTAATAAAAATTGTAAAAAAG
>NW_018400215.1:533-657 GCF_002168275.2 Theobroma umbraticum | reverse complement strand
AAATGGACTTTTCTTACCAATAGATATCTTTTTCTTCACGTTTCTCAAGGTAGACATTTAATTATAATTAATTTTAAAAAAATATTAAAAAAATCAAATTAAAATAAATTATGAGCTTATCAAA
>NW_018400215.1:177-347 GCF_002168275.2 Theobroma umbraticum | reverse complement strand
TTATAAAATCATTTAAAGCGAGTAATAAGGGTTTTAAAGGCATCGGTGTCTATAAATAGATTTTTTTTTGTTAATGGATAATTTTTTTTTCATGTTTCTTGAGGTAAACATACAATTATAATTTGTTTTAATAGTAAAAAAAAGTTTAACTTAAAATTAATTATGAGATT
>NW_018400215.1:0-167 GCF_002168275.2 Theobroma umbraticum | reverse complement strand
TTAAAACGAGTAATAAGGCTTTCGAAAGCATGGGTGAGTATAAATGAACTTGTCTTACCAATGGATATCTTTCTTGTTTACTTTTCTCAAGGCAGACATTCAATTATAATCTATTTAATAAAAAATATAAAAAAGTTTAACTTAAAACTAATTATGAGATTAAAAAA
>NW_018400214.1:1003-1107 GCF_002168275.2 Theobroma umbraticum | reverse complement strand
TTTAAATAATTTTATAACTTCATAATTGATTTTAATTTAGATTTTTTTATATTTGTTATTAAAACAGATTATAATTGAATGTTTACCTCGAAAAACATGAAGAA
>NW_018400214.1:861-993 GCF_002168275.2 Theobroma umbraticum | reverse complement strand
ATTGGCGAGAAAAGTCCATTTATAGTCACCCATGCCTTCAAAAGTTTTATTACTCACTTGAAATGATTTTATAACCTCATAATTGATTTTAATTTAAATTTTTTTAAATATTTTTTTAAAATAGATTATAAT
>NW_018400214.1:506-669 GCF_002168275.2 Theobroma umbraticum | reverse complement strand
TTTTAATCTCATAATTAGTTTTAAGTTGAACTTTTTTATATTTTTATTAAAACATATTATAATTGAATGTTTTCCTCGAGAAACATGAAGAAATAGATATCCATTGGCATGAAAAGTCTATTTATAGTCACCCATGCCTTTAAAAGCTTTATTACTCGCTTTA
>NW_018400214.1:373-496 GCF_002168275.2 Theobroma umbraticum | reverse complement strand
TAACCTCATAATTGATTTTAATTTGAATTTTTTTATATTTTTTATTAAAACAACTTATAATTGAATGTTTACCTTGGGAAACGTGAAGAAAAAGATATCCATTGGCAACAAAAGTCCATTTAT
>NW_018400214.1:239-363 GCF_002168275.2 Theobroma umbraticum | reverse complement strand
GCCTTCAAAAGATTTATTACTCGCTTTAAATGATTTTATAACCTTATAATTAGTTTTAAGTTGAATTTTTATATATTTTTCATCAAAAAAGGTTATAATTGAATGTCTGCCTTGAGAAACGTGA
>NW_018400214.1:153-229 GCF_002168275.2 Theobroma umbraticum | reverse complement strand
ATCCATTGGTAAGAAAAGTCCGTTTATAGTAACACATGCCTTCGAAAGCGTTATTACTCGCTTTAAATATTTTTAT
>NW_018400214.1:0-143 GCF_002168275.2 Theobroma umbraticum | reverse complement strand
TTGATTTTAATTTTAATTTTTTTATATATTTTGTTAAAATAGATTATAATTGAATGTTTGTCTCAAAAAACTTGTAGAAAAAGATATTTATTGGCAAGAAAAGTCTATTTATAGACACTGATGCCTTCAAAAGCCTTATTACT
>NW_018400213.1:1840-1990 GCF_002168275.2 Theobroma umbraticum | reverse complement strand
AAAATCAATTATGAGATTATAAAACCATTAAAAGTGAGTAATAAACCTTTTGATAAAATGAGTGACTATAAATGGACATTTCTTCTTAATAAATTACTTTTTTGCATGTTTCTCAAGGTAAACAATCAATTATAGTCTGTTTTAACAAAA
>NW_018400213.1:1199-1310 GCF_002168275.2 Theobroma umbraticum | reverse complement strand
ATGAGATTATAAAACTATTTAAAGCGAGTAATAAGCCTTTTGAAGGAAAAATGGATCACTCTAAATGGACTTTTCTTGTCAATGAATGGTTGTTTCTTCACATTTCTCCAG
>NW_018400213.1:635-762 GCF_002168275.2 Theobroma umbraticum | reverse complement strand
ATGAGATTATAAAACCATTAAAAGCAAGTAATAAGCCTTTTAAAGGAATGAGTGATTACAAATGGACTTTTCTTCTTAAAAGATGGCTTTTTTGCATGTTTCTCAAGGTAAACAATCAATTGTAGTT
>NW_018400213.1:482-625 GCF_002168275.2 Theobroma umbraticum | reverse complement strand
AAAAATATAAAAAAATTCAACTTAAAATCAAATATGATATTATAAAACTATTTAAACCGAGTAATAAGCCTTTTGAAGGAAAGGGCGACTCTAAATGGACATTTCTTGTCAATAAATGCTTGTTTCTTCATGTTTCTTGAGGT
>NW_018400213.1:0-130 GCF_002168275.2 Theobroma umbraticum | reverse complement strand
ATGCTTGTTTCTTCACGTTTCTTAAAGTAGACAATCAATTATAGTCTGTTTTAAGAAAACTGTAAAAAAATTCAACTTAAAATCAATTATGGGATTATAAAACTATTGAGAGCGAGTAATAAGCCTTTTG
>NW_018400212.1:997-1180 GCF_002168275.2 Theobroma umbraticum | reverse complement strand
TCCATCAAAATTTTTCTTTTGTTCAACACTTCATTCTTTCTTTCCCTTTTTCTTGTTCTTAATTTCACACCCCCAACCTTATTTCTTTTATTGGGTAATGAGATGAGTAGAATCATATTTTTGAACTTTTCATTTTTTTTTCATCTTGACTACCTTTTTCACTATGTGGCTCATAACACATTC
>NW_018400212.1:701-903 GCF_002168275.2 Theobroma umbraticum | reverse complement strand
GGGAAACTAAGGATAAATTTTGTAAATGAAGGCTACAAAAGGCTCAATCGGTTCAAAAAATGGCCTAAATCATCTCCTTAACTAAGTATAGCCCAGGATTTTTCCTGTAGAGAGAATCAAACAAAGTCTAAAACTTAATACATAATTGAAAAATTTGCATTCACATAAACCTTTTCTAAATACATACAATAAATCTAAGGAA
>NW_018400212.1:0-110 GCF_002168275.2 Theobroma umbraticum | reverse complement strand
TTCATGCTTTCCAAATCTACATACACAACAAAACAAGCTAGGGAGAGGTTAGAAGGACTTATTTACATTGAAAAACAAAAAGGAACTAGAATAACAACTAAATCCAAAAG
>NW_018400211.1:7569-7724 GCF_002168275.2 Theobroma umbraticum | reverse complement strand
TAAGGCTTTTGAAGGAATGGGTGACTATAATGGACTTTTCTTGCCAATGAATGCGTTTTCTTCATGTTTCTTGATGTAGACATTCAATTATAATCTATTTTTAAAAAATGTAAAAAAATTGAACTTAAAATCAATTTTGAGATTATAAAACCATT
>NW_018400211.1:7360-7558 GCF_002168275.2 Theobroma umbraticum | reverse complement strand
ATAAGGCTTTTGAAGGAGTGGGAGACTATAAATAGACTTTTCCTGCCAATGAATTCTTTTTTCTTCATGTTTCTCAAGTTAGACATTGAATTATAGTCTGTTTTAACTAAAAAATATAAAAAAAATTGAACGTAAAAAAAATTTTTAGAGAATAAAATAATTTAAAGCGAGTAATAAGGCTTTTGAAAGAATAGGAGA
>NW_018400211.1:7142-7350 GCF_002168275.2 Theobroma umbraticum | reverse complement strand
ACTTCTCTTGCCAATGAATACCTTTTTCTTCACATTTCTCGACATAGACATTCAATTATAATTTGTTTTAACAAAAAAATGTAGAAAAAATTGAACTGAAAATTAATTTTGAGATTACAAAACCATTTTAAGCGAGTAATAAGGCTTTTAAAGGAATGAGTGACAATAAATGAACTTTTCTTGAGTAATAAGGCTTTTGCAGAAATGG
>NW_018400211.1:6801-7035 GCF_002168275.2 Theobroma umbraticum | reverse complement strand
GTTTCATGAGGTAGACATTCAATTATAATCTGTTTTAACCAAAAATGTAAAAAAAATTTACTTAAAATCAATTTTGAGATTATAAAACTATTTAAAGTAAGTAATACGACTTTTGAAGAAATGGGTAACTATAAATAGACCTTTCTAGCCAATGAATGCATTTTTCTACACATTTCTCAGGGCAGACATTCAATTATAGTTTGTTTTAATGAAAAATGTAAAAACATTCAACTT
>NW_018400211.1:6076-6667 GCF_002168275.2 Theobroma umbraticum | reverse complement strand
TATTCAATTATAGTTTATTTTAACAAAAAATCTAAAACAATTCAACTAAAAATCAATTATGAAATTATAAAACCATTTAAAGCGAGTGATAAGGCTTTGGAAGGAATGAGAGACTATAAATGGACTTTTCTTCCAAATAAATTGGTTTTTCTACACGTTTCCTAGGGCAGGAATTCAATTATTGTCTGTTTTAATAAAAAAATATACAAAGTTAAAATTAAAACCAATTATAAGATTATAAAATCATTGAAAGCGAATAATAAGGCTTTCGAAGAAATGAGTGAGTATAAATGGACTTTTCTTGCCAATGAATGCCTTTTCTTTATGTTTTTCAAGGTAGACATTCGATTATTATCTGTTTTACCAAAAATGTAAAAAAAAAATTTAACTTGAAATTAATTTTGAGATTATAAAACCATTTAAAGTGACTACTAAAGTTTTTCAAGGAATGGATGACTATAGTGGACTTTTCTTGCCACCAAATGTATTTTTCTTCATGTTTCTTGAGGTATATAATCAATTATTGTCTGTTTTAAATAAAAAAATAAAAAAATTCAACTTAAAATCAATTATGAGATTATTAAACCATTT
>NW_018400211.1:5936-6066 GCF_002168275.2 Theobroma umbraticum | reverse complement strand
ATAAGGCTTTTGAAGGAATGGGGGACTATAAATGGACTTTTCTTGTTCATGAATACTTTTTTCTTTATGTTGCTTAAGGTAGACATTCAATTATTGTCTGCTTTAACTAAAAATATAAAAAAATTTAACT
>NW_018400211.1:5764-5926 GCF_002168275.2 Theobroma umbraticum | reverse complement strand
TATGAGATTATAAAACTATTTAAAGCGAGTAACAAAGCTTTTGAAGGAATGAGTGACTATAATGGACTTTTCTGGCCAAAGAATCTATTTTTCTTCATATTTCTCAATGTAGACATTCAATTATAGTCTATTTCAGCCAAAAATATAAAAAAATTCAACTTA
>NW_018400211.1:5320-5748 GCF_002168275.2 Theobroma umbraticum | reverse complement strand
TATAAAACCATTTAAAGCGAGTAACAAAGCTTTTGAAAGAATGAGTGACTATAATGGACTTTTCTAACCAATGAATGCATTTTTCTTCATATTTCTCAATGTAGACATTCAATTATAGTCTATTTTAGCTAAAAATATAAAAAAAGTCAACTTAAAATCATTTAAGAGATTATAAAACCATTTAAAGGAAGCCATAAGGCTTTTGAAGGAATGGATAACTATAATGGACTTTTCTTAGCAACAATTGCATTTTTCTTCACGTTTCTCGATGTAGTTATTCAATTATAAAATGTTCTAAATAAAAAAGTAAAATAAATTGAACATAAAATCAATTTTAGGATTATAAAACCATTTAAAGTGAGCAATAAGGGTTTTGAAGGAATAGGTAACTATAAATGGACTTTTCTTGCCAATGAATGGTTTTTTCT
>NW_018400211.1:4861-5310 GCF_002168275.2 Theobroma umbraticum | reverse complement strand
CAAGGTAAACATTCAATTATAGTCTATTTTAACTAAAAATATAAAAAAAAATAAATATAAAATAAATTTTGAGATAATAAAACCATTTAAAGCGGGTAATAAGGCTTTGGAGAGGATAAAGGACTATAATGGACTTTTCTTACCAATGAATGTCTTTTTCTTCATGTTTCTAGACGTAAACATTCAATTATAATATGTTTTTACTAAAAAGTGAAAAAAATTGGACGTAAAATCTATTTTGAGATTATAAAATCATTTAATGTGAGTAATAAGGCTTCTGAAGGAATGGGTGACTATAAATTGATTTTTTCTACCAATGAATTCATTTTTCTTCATGTTTCTTGAGGTAAACATTCAATTATAGTCTATTTTAACTTAAAATGTAAAACAATTTAACTTATAATCAATTATGAGATTTTTAAACAATTTAAAACAAGTAATAAGGCTTT
>NW_018400211.1:4685-4796 GCF_002168275.2 Theobroma umbraticum | reverse complement strand
ATACTTTTTTCTTCACATTTCTCGAGGTAGACATTCAATTATAGTATGTTTTAACGAAAAAAGTAAAAAAATTTAACTTAAATTTAATTATGAGATTATAAAACTATTTAA
>NW_018400211.1:4353-4675 GCF_002168275.2 Theobroma umbraticum | reverse complement strand
AAGGCTTTTGAAGGAATAGGTGACTATAACAGACTTTTCTTGCCAATGAATGCTTTTTCTTCATGTTTCACGATGTAGACATTCAATTATAATCTATTTTTAAAAAATTGAACTTAAAATCGATTTTGAAATTATAAAACTATTTAAAGCGAGTAATAAGGCTTTTGAAAGAGTGGAAGACTATAAATAGACTTTTCTTGCCAATGAATGCTTTTTTTTTTTCATGTTTCTTAAGTTAGACATTGAATTATAGTCTGTTTTAACCAAAAATATAAAAAAAATTGAATGTAAAATAAATTTTTAGAGAATAAAACCATTTAGA
>NW_018400211.1:4006-4160 GCF_002168275.2 Theobroma umbraticum | reverse complement strand
AGTGACAATAAATGAACTTTTCTTGAGTAATAAAGCTTTTGCAGAAATGGGTTAACCAAAAATATAAAAAAAAATTGAATGTAAAATAAATATTTAGAGAATAAAACCATTTAAAGCTAGTAATAAGGCTTTTGAAAGAATAGGAGACTATAAA
>NW_018400211.1:3387-3703 GCF_002168275.2 Theobroma umbraticum | reverse complement strand
GAAATGGGTTACTATAAATGGATTTTTCTTACCAATGAATATCTTTTTCTTGACATTTCATGAGGTAGGCATTCAATTATAATCTGTTTTAACTAAAAATGTAAAAAAATTTTAACTTGAAATCAATTTTGAGATTATAAAACCATTTAAAGTGAGTAATGCGGCTTTTGAAGGAATGAGTGACTATAAATAGACTTTTCTAGCCAATGAATGTATTTTTCTTCACATTTCTTAAGGTAGACATTCAATTATAGTTTGTTTTAATGAAAAATGTAAACACATTCAACTTAAAATCAATTATGAGATTATAAAACCA
>NW_018400211.1:2760-2925 GCF_002168275.2 Theobroma umbraticum | reverse complement strand
TTATAAAACCATTTAAAGTGACTAATAAAGTTTTTGAAGGAATGGGTGACTATAGTGGACTTTTCTTGCCAACGAATGTATTTTTCTTCATGTTTCTTGAGGTATACAATCAATTATTGTCTAATTTAAATAAAAATGTAAAAAAATTCAACTTAAAATCAATTA
>NW_018400211.1:2590-2750 GCF_002168275.2 Theobroma umbraticum | reverse complement strand
AAACCATTTAAAACGAGTAATAAGGCTTTTGAAGGAATGGGAGGAATGGGGGACTATAAATGGACTTTTCTTGTTCATGAATGCTTTTTCCTTTATGTTGCTTAAGGTAGACATTCAATTATTGTCTGCCTTAACCAAAAATATAAAAAAATTTAACTTA
>NW_018400211.1:2030-2580 GCF_002168275.2 Theobroma umbraticum | reverse complement strand
TGAGATAATAAAACCATTTAAAGCAAGTAATAAAGCTTTTGAAGGAAAGAGTGACTATAATGAACTTTTCTGACCAATGAATGTGTTTTCTTCATATTTCTCAATGTAGACATTCAATTATAGTCTATTTTAGCCAAAAATATAAAAAAATTCAACTCAAAATCAATTATGAGATTATAAAATCATTTAAAGGGAGCAATAAGGCTTTTGAAGGAATGAGTAACTATAATGGACTTTTTTTAGCAATGAATGCATTTTTCTTCATGTTTCTTGATGTAGTTATTCAATTATGATATGTTTTAAATAAAAAAGTAAAATAAATTGAACATAAAATCAATTTTAGGATTATAATATTATTTAAAGTTAGTAATAAGGGTTTTGAAGAAATGAGTAACTATAAATGGACTTTTCTTGCTAATGAATGCTTGTTTTTTCACGTTTATTAAGGTAGACATTCAATTATAGTCTATTTTAATCAAAAATACAAAACAAAATTAACTTAAAATCAATTTTGAGATTAAAAAACTATTTAAAGCGAGCAATAAGGCTT
>NW_018400211.1:1680-2020 GCF_002168275.2 Theobroma umbraticum | reverse complement strand
AGGTGACTATAAATGCACTTTTCTAGCTAATGAATTCATTTGTTTGCACATTTCTTGAAGTAGACATTTAATTATAGTTTGTTTTAACTAAAAATATAAAAAAATAAAATCAATTTTGAGATTTTAAAATGATTTAAAGCGAGTAATAAGGCTTTTGAGGGAATTGAAGACTATAAATGGACTTTTCTTTTCAATGAATTTTTTTTTCTACAATTTTTTTGAGGTAGGCATTCAATTATCATCTGTTTTAATAAAAAATATAAAAAAATACAACTTAAAATTAATAATGAGTTTATAAAACTATTTAAAGAGAGTAATAAGGCTTTTGAAGGAATGGGTG
>NW_018400211.1:1470-1580 GCF_002168275.2 Theobroma umbraticum | reverse complement strand
AATTGAATGTCTACATTGAGGAATACGAAGAAAAATGCATTCATTGGCCAGAAAGTCCATTATAGTCACTCATTCCTTCAAAAGCTTTATTACTCGGTTTAAATGGTTTT
>NW_018400211.1:1319-1460 GCF_002168275.2 Theobroma umbraticum | reverse complement strand
AATTGATTTTAAGTTGAATTTTTTTATATTTTTGGTGAAAGTAGACTATAATTGAAAGTCTACCTTGAGCAACTTGATAAAAAAAGCATTCATGAACAAGAAAAGTCCATTTATAGTCCCCCATTCCTTCAAAAGCCTTAT
>NW_018400211.1:932-1206 GCF_002168275.2 Theobroma umbraticum | reverse complement strand
TTTTTTTATATTTTTATTTAAAACAGACAATAATTGATTATATACCTCAAGAAATGTGAAGAAAAATACATTCGTTTGCAAGAAAAGTCCACTATAGTCAACCATTCCTTCAAAAACTTTATTAGTCACATTAAATGGTTCTATAATCTCAAAATTTATTTCAAGTTAAATTTTTTTTTACATTTTTGGCAAAAGAGATACTAATTGAAAGTCTACCTTGAGAAACATGAAGAAAAGGCATTCATTGGCAAGAAAAGTCCATTTATGCTCACCC
>NW_018400211.1:447-658 GCF_002168275.2 Theobroma umbraticum | reverse complement strand
TTCAAAAGCCTTATTACTCGCTTTAAATGGTTTTATAATTTCATAATTGATTTTTAGTTAAATTGTTTTACATTTTTTGTTAACACAAACTATAATTGAATGTCTGCCTCAAGAAACGTAAAGAAAAATTCATTCATTGGTAAAAAAAGCCTATTTATAGTAACCCATTCCTTGAAAAGCCTTATAACTCACTTTAAATGATTTTATAATC
>NW_018400211.1:341-437 GCF_002168275.2 Theobroma umbraticum | reverse complement strand
TTTTAAGTTGAATGTGTTTATATTTTTCATTAAAACAAACTATAATTGAATGTCTGCTCTAAGAAATGTGAAGAAAAATGCATTCATTGGCTAGAA
>NW_018400211.1:139-331 GCF_002168275.2 Theobroma umbraticum | reverse complement strand
ATAGTCACCCATTCCTTCAAAAGCTGCATTATTCACTTTAAATGATTTTATAATCTCAAAATTGATTTCAAGTTAAAATTTTTTTACATTTTTGGTTAAAACAGATTATAATTGAATGCCTACCTCGTGAAATGTCAAGAAAAAGGCATTCATTGGTAAGAAAAGTCCATTTATAGTAACCCATTTCTACAA
>NW_018400211.1:0-129 GCF_002168275.2 Theobroma umbraticum | reverse complement strand
ACTCAAGAAAAGTTCATTTATTGTCACTCATTCTTTTAAAAGCCTTATTATTCGCTTAAAATGGTTTTATAATCTCAAAATTGATTTTAAGTTCAATTTTTTCTACATTTTTTTGTTAAAACAAATTAT
>NW_018400210.1:1163-1254 GCF_002168275.2 Theobroma umbraticum | reverse complement strand
GGATTGAATGTCTTCCTTCAAAAACATGAAGAAAAAAGTATTCATTTGCAACAAAAGTCCGTTTATAGTCACTCATTCCTTCAAGAGCCTT
>NW_018400210.1:1002-1153 GCF_002168275.2 Theobroma umbraticum | reverse complement strand
TTAAATGGTTTTATAATCTCAAACTTGATTTCAATTTGAATGTTTTGTACATTTTTGGTTAGAATAGACTATAATTGAATCTCTAGCCTGAGAAACATGAAGAAAAAAGCATTCATTGGTAAACAGAGTCCATTTATAGTCAGCCATACCT
>NW_018400210.1:805-982 GCF_002168275.2 Theobroma umbraticum | reverse complement strand
TTTAAATAGTTTTGTAATGCCGTAATTGATTTTAAGTTTAATTTTTTTTATATCGTTTGTTCAACAGACTATAATTGAATGTCTAGCTCGACAAACATAAAGAAGAATACATTCATTGGCAAGAGAAGTCCATTTATAGTCACCCATTCCTTCAGAAGCCTTATTACTCACTTTAAA
>NW_018400210.1:320-448 GCF_002168275.2 Theobroma umbraticum | reverse complement strand
TAAATAGTTTTATAATCTCAAAATTGATTTTAAGTTCAATTTTTTTTGCTTTTCGGGTTAAAACATATTATAATTGATCTTCTACCCTAAGAAACATAAAGAAGAGAACATTCATTGGAAAGAAAAGC
>NW_018400210.1:0-253 GCF_002168275.2 Theobroma umbraticum | reverse complement strand
TAAAACAGACTAGAATTGAATGTCTACCATGAGAAACATGAAGAAAAAAGCATTGGCAAGAAAAGTTCATTTGTAGTCACCCATACCTTCAAAAGCATTATTACTTGCTTTAAATAATTTTGTATTGCCATAATTGATTTTAAGTTAAATTTTTTTTATATATTTTGTTAAACAGACCATAATTGAATGTGTAGCTCGTTAAACATAAAGAAAAAGGCATTCATTGGCAAGAGACGTCCATTTATAGTCACCC
>NW_018400209.1:1939-2080 GCF_002168275.2 Theobroma umbraticum | reverse complement strand
TCTCAAAATTGATTCAAATTTGAATTCTTTGTACATTTTTGGTTAAAATAGACTCGGATTGATTTTCTACCTTTAGAATCATGAAGAAAAATGCATTCATTGGCAAGAAAAGTTAATTTATGGTCACCCATACCTTCAAAA
>NW_018400209.1:1547-1753 GCF_002168275.2 Theobroma umbraticum | reverse complement strand
TACATTTTTGGTTTAAACAGAGTATAATTGAATGTCTACCTCAAGAAACGTAAAGAAAAAGACATTCCTTGGCAAAAAAGTCCACTTATAATCAATCATTCCTTCAAAAGTCTTATTGCTCACTTTAAATGTTTTTATAATCTTAAATTTGATTTAAATTTGAATTTTTTTGTACATTTTTAGTTAAAACAGACTAGAATTGAATC
>NW_018400209.1:1229-1519 GCF_002168275.2 Theobroma umbraticum | reverse complement strand
TATTCATTGGCAAGAAAAGTCCACTTATAGTCACCCATACCTTCAAAAGCATTGTTACTCACTTTAAATTCTTTTGTAATGTCGTAATTGATTTTAAGTTGAATTTTTTTTACATTTTTAGTTACACAGACTATAGTTGAATGTTTACCTCTAGAAACATAAAGAAAAAGGCATTCATTTGTAAGAGAAGTCCATTTGTAGTCACCCATTCCTTCAAAAGCTTTATTACTCACTTGAAATTGTTTTATAATCTCAAAATTGATTTAAATTTGAATGTTTTGTACATTTTT
>NW_018400209.1:958-1160 GCF_002168275.2 Theobroma umbraticum | reverse complement strand
TCATTGGCAAGAAAAGTCTATTCATAGTCACCCATTGCTTCAAAAGCCTTATTATTCACTTTAAATGGTTTTATGATCTCAAAATTGATTTTATGTTCAACTTTTTTTGCTTTTCTGGTTAAAACATATTATAATTAAATGTCTACCCTAAGAAACATAAAGAAGAGGGCATTCATTGGCAAGAGAAGTCCATTTATAGTCA
>NW_018400209.1:0-780 GCF_002168275.2 Theobroma umbraticum | reverse complement strand
TTTGTAATGCCATAATTGATTTTAAGTTGAATTTTTTTACAATTTTGGTTAAAATAGACTTTAATTCAATATCTATATTCTGAAACGTAAAGAGAAAGGCATTCATGGGCAAGAAAAGTCCATTTATAGTGACGCATTCCTTCAAGAGCCTTTTTACTCAGCTCAAAAGATGTTATAATCTCAAAATTGATTTGAATTTGAATTCTTTGTACATTTTTGGTTAAAATAGGCTTGAATTGAATGTCTACCTTGAGAATCATGAAGATAAATGCATTTATTGGCAAGAAAAGTCCATTTATAGTCGCCTATACATTTAAAAGCCGTATTACTCGCTTTAAATCGTTTTGTAATGCCATAATTTATTTTAAGTTCAATTTTTCGATATTTTTTATGTAAAAGACTATAATTGAATGTCTACCTCAAAAAACGTATAGAAAAAGGCATTCATTGCTAAGAAAAGTCCATTTATAGTCACCCATTCCTTCAAAAACCTTATTACTTACTTTAAATATTTTTATAATCTTAAAATCGATTTAAATTTGAATTCTTCGTGCATTTTTAGTTAAAATAGACTAGAATTGAATGCTACCTTGAGAAACATGAAGAAAAAAACATTCATTGGCAAGAAAGGTCCATTTTAGTCACCCATACATTCAAAAGCCTTATTACTCGCTCTAAATGGTTTTGTAATGCCGTAATTGATTTTAAGTTGAATTTTTTTATATTTTTAGTTAAATAGACTATAATTAAATGTCTACCTCGAGAAATGTAACAAAAAAG
>NW_018400208.1:3824-3926 GCF_002168275.2 Theobroma umbraticum | reverse complement strand
CTTCAAGAGCCTTATTACTCAATTTAAATAGTTTTATAATCTCAAAATTCGTTTAAATTTGAATGTTTTGTACATTTTTGGTTACAATAGACTAGAATTGAA
>NW_018400208.1:3685-3814 GCF_002168275.2 Theobroma umbraticum | reverse complement strand
GAGAAACATGAAGAAAAAAGTATTCATTGGCAAGAAAAGTCTATTTATTGACACCCATTTCTTCAAAAGCCTTATTAATCACTTTAAATAGTTTTATAATCTAAAAACTGATTTTAAGTTCAAATTTTT
>NW_018400208.1:3527-3675 GCF_002168275.2 Theobroma umbraticum | reverse complement strand
AGTTAAAACATATTATAATTGAACGTTTTCCCCGAGAACCATAAAGAAGAGAGCATTCATTGGCAAGAGAAGTCCATTTATAGTCACCTAGTCATTCAAAAGCCTTATTACTCACTTTAAATGTTTTTATAATCTCAAAATTGATTTA
>NW_018400208.1:3395-3510 GCF_002168275.2 Theobroma umbraticum | reverse complement strand
CATTTTTGGTTAAAACAGACGAGGATTGAATGTCTACCTTCAGAAACATGAAGAAAAAATTATTCATTGCCAAGAAAAGTCCATTTATAGTCACTCATTCCTTCAAAAGCCTTAT
>NW_018400208.1:3268-3378 GCF_002168275.2 Theobroma umbraticum | reverse complement strand
TTTTTAATCTCAAAATTGATTTAAATTTGAATTTTTTGCACAATTTTAGTTAAAATAGATTAGAATTGAATGTCTACCATGAGAAACATGAAGAAAAAAGCATTCATTGG
>NW_018400208.1:3042-3248 GCF_002168275.2 Theobroma umbraticum | reverse complement strand
TCACCCATACCTTCAAAAGCATTATTACTCGCTTTAAATGGTTTTGTAATGCCGGAATTGATTTTAAATTAAATTGTTTTTACATTTTTGGTTAAATAGACAAGAATTGAATGTCTACCTTGAGAAACATGAAGAAAAACCATTCATTGGTAACAAAAGTCCATTTATAGTTACCCATACCTTCAAAAGCCTTATTACTCGCTTTA
>NW_018400208.1:2902-3032 GCF_002168275.2 Theobroma umbraticum | reverse complement strand
TAATGCCATAATTGATTTTAAGTTAATTTTTTTTATATTTTTAGTTAAACAGACTATAATTAATTATCTACCTCATGAAATGTAAAGAAAAAGACATTCATTGGCAAGAAAAGTCCATTTATAGTCACCC
>NW_018400208.1:2120-2470 GCF_002168275.2 Theobroma umbraticum | reverse complement strand
CTCAAAATTAATTTAAATTTGAATGTTTTGTACATTTTTTATTAAAATAGACTAGCATTGAATGTCTACCATGAGAAACATCAAGGAAAATGTATTCATTGCCAAGAAAAGTCTATTTATGGTCACCTATTGCTTCAAAAGCCTAATTAATTACTTTAAATGGTTTTATATTCTCAAACTTGATTTTAAGTTCAAATTCTTTGGTTTTCTAGTAAAAAGATATTATAATTAAACGTCTACCCTAAGAAATATAAAGAAGAGAGCATTCATTGCCAAGAGAAGTCCGTTTATAGTCACTCATACCTTTAAAAGACTTATTACTCACTTTAAATGGTTTTGTAATGCCATAA
>NW_018400208.1:1949-2110 GCF_002168275.2 Theobroma umbraticum | reverse complement strand
GTTAAATTTTTTTACAATTTTAGTTAAATCAGACTTTAATTGAATATCTACTCTGAGAAACGTAAAGAGAAAGGCATTCATTACCAAGAAAAGTCCGTTTATAGTAATGCATTCCTTCAAGAGCCTTTTTACTCAGCTCAAAGGATGTTATAATCTCAAAA
>NW_018400208.1:1790-1939 GCF_002168275.2 Theobroma umbraticum | reverse complement strand
TTTGAATTCTTTGTACATTTTTGGTTAAAATAGGCTTGAATTGAATGTCTACTTTGAGAATCATGAAGAAAAATGCGTTTATTGACAAAAAAAGTCCATTTATGGTCACCCATACTTTCAAAAGCTGTATTACTCGCTTTAAATGGTTT
>NW_018400208.1:1651-1780 GCF_002168275.2 Theobroma umbraticum | reverse complement strand
TAATTTATTTTAAGTTGAATTTTTTTATATTTTTTATTTAAACAGATTATAATTGAATGTCTACCTCAAGAAACGTATAGAAAAAGGCATTCATTGCCAAGAAAAGTCCATTTATAGTCACCCATTCCT
>NW_018400208.1:1284-1611 GCF_002168275.2 Theobroma umbraticum | reverse complement strand
TTAAATTTGAATTCTTTGTACATTTTTGGTTAAAACAGACTAGAATTGAATGCTACCTTGAGAAACACGAAGAAAAAAACATTCATTGGCAAGAAAAGTCCATTTTAGTCACTCATACCTCCAAAAATCTTATTACTCGCTCTAAATGGTTTTGTAATGCCATAATTGATTTTAAGTTAAATTTTTTTATATTTTTTGTTAAACAGACTATAATTGAATGCTTATCTCGAGAAACGTTATGAAAAGGCATTCATTGGGAAGACAAGTCCATTGATAGTCACCCATTCCTTCAAAAGCCTTATTCTCACTTTAAATGGTTTTATAATC
>NW_018400208.1:809-994 GCF_002168275.2 Theobroma umbraticum | reverse complement strand
AAATTTGAATTCTTTGTTCATTTTTGGTTAAAACAGACTAGAATTGAATGTCTACCTTGAGAAAACATGAAGCAAAAAGCATTCATTCGCAAGAAAAGTCCACATATAGTCACTCATACCTTCGAAAGCAATATTACTCGCTTTAAATGGTTTTGTAATGCCGTAATTGATTTTAAGTTGAATTT
>NW_018400208.1:96-220 GCF_002168275.2 Theobroma umbraticum | reverse complement strand
CATTTATAGTCACCCATACCTTCCAAAGCCTTATTACTCACTTTAAATGGTTTTGTAATGCCATAATTGATTTGAAGTTCAATTTTTTTTATATTTTTAGTTAAACAGACTATAATTGAATGTC
>NW_018400208.1:0-86 GCF_002168275.2 Theobroma umbraticum | reverse complement strand
AACGTAACGAAAAAGGCATTCATTAGGAAGAGAAGTCCATTGATAGTCATCCATTCCTTCAAAAGCCTTATTACTCACTTTAAATG
>NW_018400207.1:4077-4384 GCF_002168275.2 Theobroma umbraticum | reverse complement strand
AATATTTTTAAAATCTTATAATTTATTTTAAATTAAATTTTTTTATATTTTTTAATAAAACATATTATAATTATATGTCTACCTCGAGAAAAATGAAGAAAAACATATCCATTGGCAAGAAAAGTTCACTTATAGTCACCCATGCCTCCGAAAGCCTTATTATGTGCTTTAAATAGCTTTATAATCTCATATTTGATTTTAAGTTAAATTTTTTATATTTTTTTAAAACAAATTATAATTAAATATTTACTTTGAGAAACATGAAGAAAAAGATATTCATTGGCAAGAAAAATCCATTTATAGTCAC
>NW_018400207.1:3496-3997 GCF_002168275.2 Theobroma umbraticum | reverse complement strand
AGTTGAATTTTTTTACATTTTTAGTTAAAACAGATAATAATTAAATGTCTGCCTTGGGAAACGGGAAGAAACAAATATTCATTAGCAAGAAAAGTCTATTTATAGTCACCCACATCTTTAAAAGGCTTTTTACTAGCTTTAAATGTTTTTATAATCTCATAATTAATTTAAAGTTAAATTTTTTTACATTTTCGATTAAAATAATTAATGATTGAATGTCTGTCTCGAGAAATGTAAAGACAAACATATGCAGTGGCAAGAGAAGTCCATTTATAGTCACCCATGCCTTTAAAAGCCTTATTACTTGTTTTAAATATTTTTTTAATCTCATAATTAATTTTAAATTAAATTTTTTTACGTGTTTCATTAAAACTGATAATTATTGAATGTCAGCCTCAGGAAACATGAAGAAAAAGACATCCATTAGCAAGAAAAGTCCATTTATAGTCACCCACGCATTTAAAAGGCTTTTTACTTGCTTTAATTGTTTTTATAATCTCA
>NW_018400207.1:3315-3486 GCF_002168275.2 Theobroma umbraticum | reverse complement strand
TAAGTTGAATTTTTTTATATTTTTGATTAAAATAAATAATAATTGAATATCTACCTCGAGAAACATGAAAAAAAAATCCAATGGCAAGAAAAGTTCATTTATAGTCACTCATGCCTTGAAAAGTCTTATTTCTAGCTTTAAATATTTTTATAATCTCATAATTGATTTTAA
>NW_018400207.1:3143-3305 GCF_002168275.2 Theobroma umbraticum | reverse complement strand
TTTATGTGTTTCATTAAAACTGATAACTATTGAATGTCTGCCTCAGGAAACATGAACAAAAAGATATCCATTTGTAAGAAAAGTTCATTTATAGTCTCCCATGCCTTTAAAAGCGTTATTACTCGTTTTAAATATTTTTATAATCTTATAATTGATTTTAAG
>NW_018400207.1:2548-2704 GCF_002168275.2 Theobroma umbraticum | reverse complement strand
CATGAAGAAAAAGATATCCATTGGTAAGAAAAGTCCATTTATAGTCACCCATGATTTCGAAAGCCTTATTACTCGTTTTAAATGGCTTTATAATATCATATTTCATTTTAAGTTGAATTTTTTTATATTTTTTATTAAAACATATTATAATTGAAT
>NW_018400207.1:2405-2538 GCF_002168275.2 Theobroma umbraticum | reverse complement strand
AGAAACGTGAAGAAAAAGATATTCATTGGCAAGAAAAGTCCATTTATAGTCAACCACACCTTCAAAAGCATTTTTACGAGCTTTAAATGTTTTTATAATCTCATATTGAATTTTAAGTTGAATTTTTTTACAT
>NW_018400207.1:2003-2395 GCF_002168275.2 Theobroma umbraticum | reverse complement strand
AACAGATAATAATTAAATGTCTGCCTCAGGAAACGGGAAGAAAAAGATATCATTGGCAAGGAAAGTCTATTTATAGTCACCCGTGCCTTCAAAAGGCTTTTTAGTCACTTTAAATATTTTTATAATCTCATAATTGATTTTAAGTGAAATTATTTTATATTTTTCATTAAAATAAATAATAATTGAATGTCTGCCTTGAAAAATATGAAGAAAAAGATATCCAATGGTAAGTAAAGTCCATTTATAGTCGCTCATGCCTTCAAAAGCCTTATTACTCGCTTTCAATGTTTTTGTAATCTAATAATTGATTTTAAATTAAATTTTTTTACGTGTTTTATTAAAACAGATAATTATTGAATGTCTGGCTCAGGAAACATGAAGAAAAAGTTATC
>NW_018400207.1:1881-1993 GCF_002168275.2 Theobroma umbraticum | reverse complement strand
AAAAGTCCTTTTATAGTCACCCATACCTTTAAAAGCCTTATTACTTGCTTCAAATGTCTTTATAATCTTATAATTGATTTTAAGTTGAATTTTTTTATATTTTTTATTAAAG
>NW_018400207.1:1631-1866 GCF_002168275.2 Theobroma umbraticum | reverse complement strand
TGTCTACCTCAAGAAACGGGAAGAGAAAGATATCCATTGACAAGAAAAGTCCATCTATAGTCACTCATGTCTTCGGAAGCCTTATTACTCATTTTAAATAATTTTATAATCTCATAATTGATTTTAAGCTAAAATTTTTTACATTTTTAGTTACAATAAATAATAATTGAATGTCTAACTTAGAAAACGTGAAGAAAAAGATATCCATTGGCAAGAAAAGTCCATTTATATTCAC
>NW_018400207.1:1151-1377 GCF_002168275.2 Theobroma umbraticum | reverse complement strand
TGAATGTCTACCTCAAGAAATAGGAAGAAAAAGATATTCATTGGCAAGAAAAGTTTATTTATAGTCACTCATGCCTTAAATGTTTTTATAATCTCATAATTGATTTTAAGTCAATTTTTTTTAATTTTTGGTTAAAATAAATAATAATTGAATGCTTGCCTCCAAAAACGTTAAGAAAAAGATATCCAGTGGCAAGAAAAATCCATTTATAGTCACCCATGCCTTC
>NW_018400207.1:994-1139 GCF_002168275.2 Theobroma umbraticum | reverse complement strand
ACTCGCTTTAAATATTTTTATAATCTCATAATTGATTTTAAATTGAATTTTTTTGCGTGTTTCATTAAAACAAATAATTATTGATTGTCTACCTCAGGAAACATGAAGAAAAATATATCCATTGGTAAGAAAAGTCCATTTATAG
>NW_018400207.1:445-574 GCF_002168275.2 Theobroma umbraticum | reverse complement strand
TGAATGTCTATCTCGAGAAACGTGAAGAAAAAGATATCCATTGACAAGAAAAGTTCATTTATAGGCACCCATACTTTCGAAAGCCTTCTTACTCGATTTAAATGATTTTATAATCTTATAATTGATTTT
>NW_018400207.1:203-349 GCF_002168275.2 Theobroma umbraticum | reverse complement strand
TTTTATTAAAATAGATTATAATTGAATGTCTATCTTGAGAAACGTGAAGAAAAAGATATCCATTGACAAGAAAAGTCCATTTATAGGCACCTATACCTTCGAAAGCCTTATTACTCGATTTAAATGATTTTATAATCTTATAATTG
>NW_018400207.1:0-140 GCF_002168275.2 Theobroma umbraticum | reverse complement strand
GAAATGTAAAGAAAAAGATATCTACTGACGAGAAAAGTCCATTTATAGTCACCCTTGCCTTCGAATGACTTATTACTCGCTTTCAATGTTTTATAATCTCATAATTGATTTGAAGTTAAATTTTTTTATATTTTTTATTA
>NW_018400206.1:1759-1894 GCF_002168275.2 Theobroma umbraticum | reverse complement strand
AATTCAATTTTGAGATTATAATACTATTTAAAATGAGTAATAAGGCTCTTAAAGGAATAGGTGACTATAAATGGACTTTTATTGCTAATGAATGCCTTTTTCTTTACGTTTCTTGAGGTAAACATTCAATTATAG
>NW_018400206.1:1183-1306 GCF_002168275.2 Theobroma umbraticum | reverse complement strand
ATAAATGGACTTTTCTTTCCAATGAATGCTTTTTTCTTCATGTTTCTCATGGTAAACATTTAATTCTAATATGTTTTAACAAAAAATGTACAAAGATTTCAAATTTAAATTAATTTTGAGATT
>NW_018400206.1:862-1005 GCF_002168275.2 Theobroma umbraticum | reverse complement strand
TTTCTTTACGTTTCTCAAGGTAGATATTCAATTATAGTCTATTTAACAAAAAATATAAAAAAAATCAATTCAAAATCAATTATGGAATTACAAAATCATTTAAAGCGGGTAATATGGCTTTTGAAGGTATGGGTGACTATAAA
>NW_018400206.1:757-852 GCF_002168275.2 Theobroma umbraticum | reverse complement strand
TTGCCAATGAATGCTTTTTTCTTCATGTTTCTCATGTTAGATATTCAATTCTAGTTTGTTTTAACTAAAAATGTACAAAGAATTCAAATTTAAAT
>NW_018400206.1:536-747 GCF_002168275.2 Theobroma umbraticum | reverse complement strand
ATTATAAAACTATTTGAAGTGAGTAATAAGGCTTTTGAAGGAATGGGTGACTATCAATGGACTTCTCTTCTCAATGAATGCTTGTTTCTTTACGTTTCTCAAGATAGATATTCAATTATTACCTGTTTAACCAAAAATATAAAAACAATTGAATTTAAAATCAATTATGGCATTACAAATTCATTTAAAGCGAGTAATAGGGCTTTTGAAG
>NW_018400206.1:0-214 GCF_002168275.2 Theobroma umbraticum | reverse complement strand
TTATGGCATTACAAAACAATTTAAAGCGAGCAATAAAACTTTTGAAAGAATGGGTGACTATAAATAGACTTTTCTTGCCAATAAATACTTTTTTCTTTTCTCATGGTAGACATTCTATTCTAGTCTATTTTAACTAAAAATGTATAAAAAATTTAAATTTGAGTCAATTTTGAGATTCTAAAACTATTTAAACTGAGTAATAAGGCTCTTGAAG
>NW_018400205.1:3861-3981 GCF_002168275.2 Theobroma umbraticum | reverse complement strand
GCTTTTGAAGGTATGGGTGACTATAAATGGACTTTTCTTGCCAATGAATGCCTTGTTCTTCATGTCTCTTGAGGTAGACATTCAATTCTAGTATGTTTTAACCAAAAATGTAAAAATACT
>NW_018400205.1:3716-3841 GCF_002168275.2 Theobroma umbraticum | reverse complement strand
GTTTATAAAACCATTTAAACCAAGTAATAAGGCTTTCAAAGGCTTGAGTGACTACAAATGGACTTTTCATTCCAATGGTTGGCTTTTGCTTCATGTTCCCCAAGGCAGACATTCAATTGTAACCT
>NW_018400205.1:3422-3671 GCF_002168275.2 Theobroma umbraticum | reverse complement strand
AAACCATTTAAAGTGAGTAATAAGGCTTTTGAAGAAATGGGTGACTATAAATGACCTTTTCTTGCCGATGAGTACCTTATCTTCATGTTTCTCGAGGTAGATATTCAATTATAATCTATTTTAACTAAAAATGTGAAAAGATCCAACTTAAAGTCAATTATGACATCATAAAATCATTTAAAGCGAGCAATAAGTCTTTTGAATGCTTTTTTCTTCATGTTTCTTAAGGTAGACATTCAATTCTAGTCT
>NW_018400205.1:2797-2877 GCF_002168275.2 Theobroma umbraticum | reverse complement strand
AATTCAACCTAAAATCAATTATAAAATTATAAAACCATTTAAAGTGAGCAATAAATATTTTAAAGGAATGGGTGACTATA
>NW_018400205.1:2704-2787 GCF_002168275.2 Theobroma umbraticum | reverse complement strand
TTTTGCCAATGAATGCCTTCTTTTTTCAAGTTTCTTAAGGTAGACATTCAATTATAATCTATTTTAACTAAAAATGCACAAAG
>NW_018400205.1:2394-2694 GCF_002168275.2 Theobroma umbraticum | reverse complement strand
TAAATCAATTTTGATATTATAAAACTATTTAAAATGAGTAATAAGGCTTTTAAAGGAATCGGTGACTATAAATGGACTTTTGAAGCCAATGAATCTCTTTTTCTTCATGTTTCTAGAACTAGACATTCAATTCTAATCTGTTTTAATCAAAAATGTAAAAAAATTTGAACTTAAAATTAATTTTGATATTATAAAACCATTTACAGCAAGTAATAAGGCTTTTGAAGCAATAGGTGACTATAAATAGACTTTTCTTGCTAATGAATGCCTTTTTCTTCATATTTCTTGAGGTAGACATTC
>NW_018400205.1:2218-2375 GCF_002168275.2 Theobroma umbraticum | reverse complement strand
CAAAAATGTAAAAAATTTTAAACTTAAAATTTTGAGATTATAAAACCATTTAAATTGAGTAATAAGGTTTTTGAAGCAATGGGTTACTATAAATAGACTTTTTTTGCTAATGAATGCCTTTTTTTTCACATTTCTTGAGGTAGACATTCAATTATAA
>NW_018400205.1:1966-2154 GCF_002168275.2 Theobroma umbraticum | reverse complement strand
TGTGTCTGGAACTAGACATTCAATTATAATCTGTTTTAATCAAAAATGTAAAAATTTAAAATCAATTGGAAGATTATAACACCATTTAAAGCGAGTAATAAGGCTTTTGAACCAATGGGTGACTATAAATAGACTTTTCTTGCCTATGAATGCCTTTTTCCTCACATTTCTCCATGTAGACATTCAAT
>NW_018400205.1:1667-1788 GCF_002168275.2 Theobroma umbraticum | reverse complement strand
ACAAAACCATTTAAAGAGAGTAATAAGGCTTTCAAAAGAATGGGTGTATAAATGTACTTTTATTGCAAATGAATGCCTTTTTCTTCATGTTTCTTGAGGTACACATTTAGTTATAATCTGT
>NW_018400205.1:1216-1357 GCF_002168275.2 Theobroma umbraticum | reverse complement strand
TAAGGCTTTTGAAGCAATGGGTGACTATAAATAGACTTTTCTTGTCAATGAATGGCTTTTTCTTAACATTCTCAAGGTAGACATTCAATTATAATCTATTTTAACCAAATATGCTAAAAAATTCAACTTAAAATTAATTAT
>NW_018400205.1:1073-1206 GCF_002168275.2 Theobroma umbraticum | reverse complement strand
AACCTTTTAAAGTGAGTAATAAGGCTTTTGAATGAATGGGTGAGTAGAAATGGACATTTCTTGCTAATGAATGCCTTTTTCTCATGTTTCTTGAGGTAGGCATTCAATTATCATCTGTTTTAACCAAAAATAG
>NW_018400205.1:688-816 GCF_002168275.2 Theobroma umbraticum | reverse complement strand
GAATGCCTTTTTGTTCATGTTCCTCAAGCTAGACATTCAATTATAATCTATTTTGACCAAAAATATAAATAAACTTGAACTTAAAATCATTTTTGAGATTATAAAACCATTTAAAGTGAGTAATAAGG
>NW_018400205.1:179-319 GCF_002168275.2 Theobroma umbraticum | reverse complement strand
AAAATATAAAAAAATTCAACTTAAAATCAATTATGACATTATAAAACTATTTAATGTGAGTAATAAGGCTTTTGAAGGTATGGGTGACTATAAGTGGACTTTTCTTATCAATAAATGCTTTTTTCTTCATGTTTCTTGAG
>NW_018400205.1:0-169 GCF_002168275.2 Theobroma umbraticum | reverse complement strand
AATTCTAGTCTGTTTTAACCAAAAATATAAAAATATTCGACTTAAAAACAATTATTGGTTTATGATACTATTTAAACCAAGTACTAAGACTTTCAAAGGCTTAAGTGACTATAATTGGACTTTTCATGTCAATGTTTTCCTTTTCCTTCATGTTTTCCAAGGTAAACAT
>NW_018400204.1:1059-1170 GCF_002168275.2 Theobroma umbraticum | reverse complement strand
AATTATAGTTTGTTTTTAAAAAAAAGGTAAAAAAAATTCAACTTAAAATCAATTGTGAGATTTTAAAACCATTTAAAGCAGGTAATAAGGCTTTTGAAGGAATGAGTGACT
>NW_018400204.1:641-762 GCF_002168275.2 Theobroma umbraticum | reverse complement strand
TTTGAAGGAATGAGTGACTCTAAATGGACTTTTCTTTTCAATGAATGCTAGTTTTTTCATGTTTTTGGTGGTAGACATTCAATTATAGTATGTTTTAATAAAAAATGTAAAAAAATTCAAC
>NW_018400204.1:152-313 GCF_002168275.2 Theobroma umbraticum | reverse complement strand
GAATAGGTGACTATAAATGGACTTTTCTTCTTAATGAACAGGCTTTTTTTGCACATTTTTTAAGGCAGGTATTCAATTATAGTCTGTTTTAACAAAAAAATTAAAAAAAATTCAACTTAAAATCAATTATGAGAGTATAAAACTATTAAAAGCGGGTAATA
>NW_018400204.1:0-142 GCF_002168275.2 Theobroma umbraticum | reverse complement strand
AAACCGAGTAAGAAGGCTTTTGAAGAAAAAGGTGACTATAAATGGACTTTTCTTCTTAATAAATGGTTTTTTTACACATTTCTGGAGGTAGGTATTTAATTATAGTCTGTTTTAACTGAAAATCAATTATGAGATTATAAAA
>NW_018400203.1:4813-4932 GCF_002168275.2 Theobroma umbraticum | reverse complement strand
TTTAACTTAAAACCAATTACGAGATTACAAAACCATTTAAAATGAGTAATAAGGTTTTCGAAGGCATAGGTGAGTATAAATAGACTTTTCTTGGTTGTGGACTTTTTTTTCTTCACGTT
>NW_018400203.1:4708-4803 GCF_002168275.2 Theobroma umbraticum | reverse complement strand
AACATTAAATTATAATCTATTTTAATAACAAATATAAAACAGTTTGACTTAAAACTAATTGTGAGATTAAAAAACCATTTAAAGCGAGTAATAAG
>NW_018400203.1:4497-4610 GCF_002168275.2 Theobroma umbraticum | reverse complement strand
GGTATGGGTGAGTATAGATGGACTTTTCTTGCCAATGGATATCTTTTTCTGCACATTTTTCGAGGCAGACATTCAATTATAATTTGTTTTAATAAAAATTTTTAAAAATTTTA
>NW_018400203.1:4132-4225 GCF_002168275.2 Theobroma umbraticum | reverse complement strand
CTTTTCTTGCCAATGAATATCTTTTTCTTCATGCTTTTCGAGGAAGACATTCAATTATAACCTGTTTTAATAAAAAATATATAAAAATTCAAA
>NW_018400203.1:3938-4055 GCF_002168275.2 Theobroma umbraticum | reverse complement strand
ACTTTTCTTGTGAATGGATATCTTGTTCTTGATGCTTCTCAAGGTAGACATTCAATTATAATTCGATTTAATAAGAAAATATAAAAAAATTCAACTTAAAATCAATTACGAGATTAC
>NW_018400203.1:3477-3608 GCF_002168275.2 Theobroma umbraticum | reverse complement strand
GTTTCCTGGGGCAGACATTCAATTATAATCTATTTTAATAAAAAAATATAAAAAAGTTTGACTTAAAACTAATTTTAAGATTAAAAAACTATTTAAAGTGAGTAATAAGGCTTTCGAAGCTATGAGTTACT
>NW_018400203.1:2829-3039 GCF_002168275.2 Theobroma umbraticum | reverse complement strand
ATTAAAATCAATTATGAGGTTATAAAATCATTTAAAGCGAGTAATAAGGCTTCCAAAGGCATGGGTGACAATAAATAAACTTTTCTTGCTAATGGATATATTTTTCTTCACGTTTCTCAAGGTAAACATTCAATTATAATATGTTTTAATACAAATTATAAAAACATTTAATTTAAAACCAATTACAAGATTACAAAACCATTTAAAGTG
>NW_018400203.1:2689-2819 GCF_002168275.2 Theobroma umbraticum | reverse complement strand
CTTTCAAAGGCATAGGTGAGTATAAATAAACTTTTCTTACCAGTGGATTTCTTTTTCTTCACTGTTCCTGAGGCAGACATTAAATTATAATCTATTTTAATAACAAATATAAAAAAGTTTGACTTAAAAC
>NW_018400203.1:2456-2589 GCF_002168275.2 Theobroma umbraticum | reverse complement strand
GAGAAACGTGAAGAAAAAGATATCCATTAGCAAGAAAAGTTCATTTATTGTCACTTATGCCTTCGGAAGCCTTATTTCTCGCTTTAAATGATTTTATAACCTCGTAATTGATTTTAATTTAAATTTTTATATA
>NW_018400203.1:2335-2446 GCF_002168275.2 Theobroma umbraticum | reverse complement strand
AAACAGATTATAATTGAAAATCTACCTCGAAAACATAAAGAAAAAGATATTCATTTGCAAGAAAAGTCTATTTATAATCACCCATGCCTTCAAAAGCCTTATTACTCGCTT
>NW_018400203.1:1588-1744 GCF_002168275.2 Theobroma umbraticum | reverse complement strand
TAGTTTTAAGTCAAACTTTTTTATATTTATTATTAAAACAGATTATAATTTAATGTCTGCCTCAGGAACCGTGAAGAAAAAGAAATCCACTGGCAAGAAAAGTTCATTTATACTTACCTATGCCTTTGAAAGCCTTATTACTCACTTTAAATGGTT
>NW_018400203.1:1409-1564 GCF_002168275.2 Theobroma umbraticum | reverse complement strand
GTTAAATGTTTTTATAATTTGTATTAAAACAGATTATAATTGAATGTTTACCTTAAGAAATGTGAAGAAAAAGATATCCATTAGCAAAAAAAGTTCATTTATTGTCACCCATGCCTTCGGAAGCCTTATTACTCGCTTTAAATGATTTTATAACC
>NW_018400203.1:1289-1399 GCF_002168275.2 Theobroma umbraticum | reverse complement strand
TTTTAATTTTAATTTTTATATATTTTTTATTAAAACAGATTATAATTAAAAATCTACCTCGAGAAACATAAAGAAAAAGATATTCATTGGCAAGAAAAGTCCATTTATAA
>NW_018400203.1:996-1189 GCF_002168275.2 Theobroma umbraticum | reverse complement strand
AAGCCTTATTACTCGCTTAAAATTATTTTAAAACCTCATAATTGATTTTAATTTAAATTTTTTTTATATTTTTATTAAAATAGATCATAATTGAATGTTTACCTCAAGAAAAGTGAAGAAAAAGATATCCATTGGCAACAAAAGTCCATTTATAATCACCCATGCCTTCGAAAGCCTTATTACTCGCTTTAAA
>NW_018400203.1:0-793 GCF_002168275.2 Theobroma umbraticum | reverse complement strand
TATAATTGAATGTCTGCCTCAAAAAACATAAAAAAAAATGATAACCATTGGCAAGAGAAGTCCATTTATAATCACCCATGCTTTCGAAAGCCTTATTACTCGCGTTAAATGATTTTATAACCTCATAATTGATTTTAATTTAAATTTTTTTATATTTTTTATGAAAACAGATTATAATTGATTGTCTACTTGAAGAAATATGAAGAAAAAGATATCCATTGGTAAGAAAAGTTCATTTACAGTCACTCATGCCTTCGGAAGCCTTATTACTCGCCTTAAATATTTTAATAACCTCATAATTGATTTTAAGTTAAATTTTTTTATATTTTTTATTACAACAGTTTAGAATTAAATGTCTACCTTGAGAAACATGAAGAAAAACATATTCGTTGGCTAGAAAAGTCCATTTATAGTCACCCATACATTCGAAAGCTTTACTACTTGCTTTAAATGATTTTATAACCTCATAATTGATTTTAATTTGAATTTTTTTATATTTTTATTAAAACAAATTGTAATTGAATGTCTACCTCGAGAAACATGAAGAAAAAGATATGCATTGATAAGAAAAGTCCATTTATAGTCACCCATGCCTTCGAAAGCCTTATTACTCTCCTTAAAAGATTTCTAAACTCATAATTAATTTTAATTTAATTTTTTTTATATTTTTTATTAAAATAGATTGTAATTAAATGTCTGCCTTGAGAAACATGAAAAAAAAGATATCCATTGGCAAGTAAATTCCAGTTATAGTCACCCATGCTTTCGAAAACCTTATTACTCACCTTAAATG
>NW_018400202.1:2341-2451 GCF_002168275.2 Theobroma umbraticum | reverse complement strand
GGTGAGTACAAATGGACTTTTCTTGCCAGTGGATATTTTTTTCTTCACGTTTCCAGAAGTAGACATTCAATTATAATATGTTTTAATAACAAATATAAAAAAGTTCAACT
>NW_018400202.1:2004-2331 GCF_002168275.2 Theobroma umbraticum | reverse complement strand
TATGAGTTTAAAAAACTATTTAAAGCGAGTAATAAGGCTTTCGAAGGCATGATTGACTATATATGGACTTTTCTTACTAATGGATATCTTTTTCTTCACGTTTCCTAAGGAAAACATTCAATTATAATTTTTTTAAATAAAAATTTTAAAAAAATTCAAATTAAAATTAATTATGAGGTTATAAAATCATTTTAAGCGAGTAACAAGGCTTTTGAAGGAGTAGATGACTATAAATGGGCTATTCTTGCCAATGAATATCTTTTTCTTCGTGTATGCTGAGGTAGACATTCAACTATAATCTGTGTTAATAAAAATGTAAAAAAATTC
>NW_018400202.1:1578-1985 GCF_002168275.2 Theobroma umbraticum | reverse complement strand
GATTATAAAACCATTTAAAGCGAGTAATAAGGCTTTCGAAGGTATGGATGACTACAAATGAACTTTTCTTGCGAATGCATATCTTTTTCTTCATGTTTCTCGATGTAGACATTCAATTATAATCTGTTTTGATAAAAATATAAAAAAATTCAAATTAAAATCAATTATGAGATTAAAAAATCATTTAAAGTGAGTAATAAGACTTTCGAAGGCATAGGTGACTATAGATGGACTTTTCTTGACAATGGATATCTTTTTCTTTACGTTTATCGAGGTAGACATTTAATTATAATCTATTTTAATAAAAATTATAAATAAATTCAACTTAAAATCAATTATGAGGTTATAAAAATATTTAAGGCGAGTAATTTTTTGAGGTAGACATTCAATTATAATTTGTTTTAATA
>NW_018400202.1:1481-1568 GCF_002168275.2 Theobroma umbraticum | reverse complement strand
AAAAGTTCAACTTAAAACCAATAATGAGATTAAAAAACCATTTAAAGCGAGTCATAAGGCTTTCGAAGGTATGGGTGACTATAAATG
>NW_018400202.1:1380-1471 GCF_002168275.2 Theobroma umbraticum | reverse complement strand
GCCAATGGATATCTTTTTCTTCGTGTTCCTCTGGGTGGACATTCAATTATAATCTATTTTAATAAAAAAATATAAAAAAGTTCAACTTTAA
>NW_018400202.1:806-1138 GCF_002168275.2 Theobroma umbraticum | reverse complement strand
AAATCAATTATGAGGTTATAAAATCATTTAAAGCGAGTAATAATGCTGTTGAAGGCAAGGATGACTATAAATGGACTTTTCTAGCTAATGGATATCTTTTTCTTCACGTTTCTCAAAGGTAAACATTCAATTATAATCTGTTTTAATATGAATTAAAAACAATTTAGCTTAAAACCAATTACGAGATTACAAAACACTTTAAAGTGAGTAATAATGTTTTCGAAGGCATAGGTGAGTACAAATAGACTTTTCTTGCCAGTGCATATCTTTTTCTTCAAGTTTCCTAAGGCAAACATTCAATTATAATCTGTTTTAATAACAAATATAAAAAA
>NW_018400202.1:561-749 GCF_002168275.2 Theobroma umbraticum | reverse complement strand
AGCGAGTAATAAAGCTTTTGAAGGCATGGGTGACTATAAATGGACTTTTCTTAGTAATGAATATCTTTTTCTTCACATTTCTATAGGTAAACATACAATTATAATCTGTTTTAATAATAAATATAACAAATTTCAACTTAAAACTAATTATGAGATTAAAAAACTATTTATAGTGAGTAATAAGGCTT
>NW_018400202.1:100-331 GCF_002168275.2 Theobroma umbraticum | reverse complement strand
TTATGAGGTTATAAAATCATTTAAAGCGAGTAATAAGGCTTTTGAAGGTATGGGCGACTATAAATAGACTTTTCTTACCAATGGATATATTTTTCTTCACGTTTCTTAAGGAAAACATTCAATTATAATCTGTTTTAATAAACATATAAAAAAATTCAAATTGAAATCATTTAGGAGGTTATAAAATCATTTAAAAAGAGTAATAAGCCTTCTGAAGGCATAGGTGACTAT
>NW_018400202.1:0-90 GCF_002168275.2 Theobroma umbraticum | reverse complement strand
TTCTTGCTAATGAATATATTTTTCTTCACATTTCTCAGGTAAACATACAATTATATTATGTTTTAATAATAAATATAAAAAAGTTCAACT
>NW_018400201.1:0-3983 GCF_002168275.2 Theobroma umbraticum | reverse complement strand
GCATTTTGAGGATATTATCTTGAATAACGTCGGCAATCCTATCCTCATTGATCAGGAATACTGCCCATGGAACCAATGCAATTTAAAGGTTCGTACACTATAAAAATCCTGATCAAGTGAAAAGGGTTTCTCACTATTTAAGTTTAAACAGCTTAAACCATAAGTTTTGTTTATCCAGGTTCCATCGCGTATTAAACTCAGCAACATTAGCTTCAAGAAAATTCGGGGAACTTCTTCAACTCAGCAAGCTGTCAGGCTTGTTTGCAGCCGCGGTTTGCCATGCGATCGTGTGGAACTCGCCGACATTGACATCACCTACAAAGGAGCCGGAGGACGTGCAACATCCGAATGTACCAATGTGAAACCCAGAATTTCTGGCAAACAGAACCCACCTGCCTGTTCCAGCCCTGCCAAGCGTACCGGTGCGTAATCTCTTTGGTTAGGGGGACATTACTCATAACACCATCTAAATAATGCGGACGAATGTACAAGTTTCCAGAGAAATGTAATTTAATTTTGCTTGTAAAATATCGGGACCAAACATCTCCTGGGCATGTAACTTTCCATGCTTGTAGGCATCGGATAATTCTCTTAGTACAACACAATAAATATAGATTTTTATGTCGATTTTGATTATCAATCATGTATAACTCAACTTATTCTTCCTTGATTACCTTGGAAATCATGAAATGTCAGTCTTACAAGTTAAAAACGTTAATTTTCAATGGTTGACAGGAAATCAAGAATAAATATAAGTGACGAAATCTGATTCAACCCAAAAATTCATTTAATCCGGATTGATTAAAAAAATCAAAGATTCGAAACCGTAAGAATCTTAATCCAAAATAATACAAATACAATACCACTCGACACCATCTGAACTTGAAGTGACCCAAATCTAATGCGACTTCAGCTCAGGAAGTCAAAATCAGAAGTTAATCTGATGATTTAAAATCTACATAAATTCAAATTTGTAATGTGAAAAGACTCAAATTGAAAATAAATAAATTTTTAGAATGAGTAAATGAATAAATGATTTTTTTCAAAAAAAAATTTAATCTTAAAAATTGAATTATTTATAATTATTGTAGAATTAGTAAATAATGTATTGTCAACCTTTTCAATATAGAATATTAGAATTTTAAAATTTAATTAATGTTATGAAAATTAATTGATCATATAAATTTATTATTTTATGCGTCAACCGAAGACATCTTTATTTCTCTATTAATGGCAAAATGTGAAAATAGTCAAACCTTAAAATTATAACAATATTATATCAATTAATTATATCATAATTTTGGACTTTTCATAATTTCTAACTATTAATGTCAGGTAATTGACCCATTGAAAGATATATTTTTATTAACTTTGTATGAATGGTAAATGATACTTTTTTTGGAAGCAAGATGTATATACAATTGAACCATTATAAATTAATACCTGATAAATTAATAATTTTGATTAAATAATACTTTTAACGGGTCCCAACTTGGGACCAATGTAGCAAATTAATAATTCATTAAATTTATAAAATAATACATTTAAAAAAATAAATAAGTCCCACTTATATATAAATTAATAATCTTCTTATACATTAAAATTATATAGATATATACATATATATATATATATGACTCAATTAATAGGCTTTTGTAAAATATGACTCTTATGTTACTTGTTTCTTCTTAAAATTGATGTCACCTTTAACTTTATCTCCAACTTTTCTTTGTGCATTAAGAAGGTTTGGTATTGTGATCTCATATTGTAAAAAGAAATTATGCAATGTGATTGTTGCTTTGAATGCATCTTTGTGGGAGACATACTTCAACAAAGAACTATCGTCTTCAATTTCATCTTCTATGTTATTTCTCATGACGTTCTCAATAATTTGCTCGTCACAAATAGTTTCACTATCTCTATTAATTAATAAAGTTTATGGCCCCAAAGGTATAATTTATAAACGTTTTACTATATATCATTCATAAAAGGGAAAAAGGGAGCAGTGGTTAACAGAAAGAATACCACTTGACTCCATGATATACACAACCAGCTTTGCTCTAAAAGCCAGCAGGTCAAGATAGAACAAAAAGCCCTGTACAAAATACTCAACCTACATTATAATCGATAGAAGCAAGGTATCTCGCACCCAACTAACAGTCACAACTAGATATTGATAGTAAGCGTTGATAATTCTCAAAGACAAGGGACCACTGCAAGCAGTAATCACTTTTCCAAATCGCACCATTTTGTACGTTGTTAGCAAATCTAGCCCAACTAAGGAAACAATCAAGTGGGTTATGATGTGAGACCTAGTCGACATTCCACAAAGGGCACCATGGCTGTCAAATTAACCAAGTTTTCTCACAAGCGAAGAATAAGTGATGTACCGTTTCAGGCTTTCTTCTACATAAGAGGCAAGTGGCAGCATTGCTACTAATAATACCTCTCATTGCAAGAGTTTTTCTAACTGCTTAGCATCCTCTCACAAGCTGCCAGCAAAGATCTGTATTTTGAAAGGTGCCAGACTAGACCATATCATCTTCCAGTGATCCGTATGAGAGGTGTTAGTAAGTAAAACCTAACGACAGAAAGAATTAGAGGAGCAGTCAACTGGGGGGTCAAATGATACTCTTTTTAATAATATCCACTACGCAATCCAATTGGACATTTGTCTACATGTTTATATATGTTAGTGTTTATAATTTATGTTCAAATGAAAACCAATAACTAGATATAAGAAGAAATTTTTGAAAAATTGAAGCAATAAAAATTTATAATGACTAAAATGATCGAAATCAAAAGTACAAAAAATATTAGAGAAGAATGTGTAGTATAGATAAAATTATAGTATTATGTATATATATATATATTTATAATTGTTATATTTCAAACTTTTTTTATAATTATATTTTAAATATGTTAAATTTTTTAATGGAATTTTTATTAATTTCCAATCATTGTTGGAAAACACGCTCCTAACAAGTCATTGAAAAGCATAGAACTGACTTCTGGAGGAGGTACATCATAAGAACTAAAGCTACTATCTAAATTAAATCCAATGTTGGCCATGCCATCGGCTACCATATTCCATTCCCGATAAATATGAGAAATCTTCACCTCCCAGTCGAGTTGCAACAATCTACGAATAGTGTCCAGTAAGTCAGAATTCGCACATGGATGTGATGCATCGGCGGTAATTGCTTGAACCACAATTTTATTGTCCACCTGTACCCATATCTTACGAAATCCTTTATCCCTTGCTATATGAAGTCTATGTAAGACTCACCATAATTCGGCCTTATAGGAAGAACACCTCCCCAACTTTGCAGCAAAGCCACCTAACTAATATCCATTATAATCACGTAGAACACCGCCTGCAGCAGCTAAGTTAGTACCACGACGTAATGCGCCATCTGAGTTTATTGTCACTCAACCTTGCGGAGGGTTCTGCCATCCTACTAGCATTTCTCTTTTATAGCCGTTTGGACTACTACGTGTGCAAGGAATTATGATAGCATTATGCGATGCAACAACAAGAACTTTTAGCATTGATAGCTTACCAGCCAAAGGGACCAATTTGTCTTCAAAAACTTTAACATTCCTCCACTTCCAAATATACCAGTATGTGAATCCAAATATAATAGCCCAGGGAATACCGTCAACACAAGTATTATAATTTCTTAGATTAGCTATCAGCCAATCTGATAATGATAATACAAAGAAGTTCCCGTGATCCATTCGTGTTCCTAATTTCAACCATACCTCTTTTGCATGTGGGCAATCTCTTAGGAGATGCAGGACTAATTCATTCGACAATGAGCATAAAACGCAAGTAGACAGGGATGACATGTTTCTTTTCCTTCGTTCCAGATTTGTCAATAATTTACCATGAAGACATTGCACTAGGAAAGTACGTATCCGTTGGGGGCCATCCCATTTCCACGCAATATCCCCATTTTCTACTCGATTATCCTGGATAG
>NW_018400200.1:5732-5847 GCF_002168275.2 Theobroma umbraticum | reverse complement strand
TTAAAACAGACTATAATTGAATGCTTGCCTCAGGAAATGTACAAAAAAAAAATTTCATTGGGAAGAAAAGTCCATTTATAGTCACCAATTCTTTCAAAAGCCTTATTACTCGCTT
>NW_018400200.1:5425-5603 GCF_002168275.2 Theobroma umbraticum | reverse complement strand
TTTATAATCTCATAATTGATTTTAAGATGAATTTTTTTTCATTTTTAGTTAAAATAGACTATAATTGAATGTTTATCTCGAGAAACGTTAAGAAAAAGACATTCATTGGCAAACAAAGTCCATGTATAGTCACTCATTCCTTCAAAAGCCTTATTACTAGCTTTAAATAGTTTTATAA
>NW_018400200.1:4785-4932 GCF_002168275.2 Theobroma umbraticum | reverse complement strand
TTATTACTCGCTTTAAATAGTATTATAATCTCAAAATTAATTTTAAGTTGAAATGTTTTTACATTATTATTTAAAATAGATTATAATTGAATGTTAGCTCTAGAAACGTGAAGAAAAAGACATTCATTGGTAGGAAAAGTCTATTTA
>NW_018400200.1:3658-4605 GCF_002168275.2 Theobroma umbraticum | reverse complement strand
GCCTTATTACTCGCTTTAAATGATTTTATAATCTCATAATCGTTTTTAGGTAGAATTGTTTTATATTTTTTGTTAAAACAGACTATAATTGACTGTTTCCCTCGAGAAACATAAAGAAAAACGCATTCATTGGCAAAAAAGGTCTACTTATAGTCACCCATTCTTTTAAAAGCCTTATTCCTTACTTTAAATGATTTTATGATCTAATAATTGATTTTAAGTTGACTTATTTTGTATTTTTGGCTAAAACACACTATAATTGAATGTCTAGCTTGAGAAACATGAAGAAACAAGCATTCATTGGCAAGAAAAGTCCATTTATAGTCACCTATTCCTTAAAAAGTTTTATTGCTCACTTTAAATGGTTTTGTAATCTCATAATTGATTTGAAGCTGAATTTTTTTCTATTTTTGTTTAAAACACAGTATAATTGAATGTCTTCTTCAGAAACATGTAGAAACAAGCATTCATTGGCAAGAAAAGTCTATTTATAGTCACCCATTCCTTAAAAAGCCTTCTTACTCACTTTAAATGGTTTTGTAATCTCATAATTGATTTTAAGTTGAATTTTTTTACATTTTTTGTTAAAACAGACTATAATTGAATCTCTACCTCGAGCAACGTGAAGAAACAAGCATTCATTGACAAGAAAAGTCCATTTATAGTCTCCTATTCCTTCAAAAGCCTTATTACTCGTTTTAAATGGTTTTATAGTCTTAAAATTGATTTTAAGTTCAATTGTTTTTACATTATTGGTTAAAACAAATTATAATTGAATGTTTAGCTCTATAGACGTGAAGAAAAAGACATTCATTGCTAGGAAAATCCCATTTATAGTCACCCATTCTTTCAAAAGCGATATTACTCGCTTCAAATGATTTTATAATCTCGTAATTGATCTTAAGTCAAATTTTTTAGCATTTTTAATTAAAACAGACTATAATTGA
>NW_018400200.1:3301-3558 GCF_002168275.2 Theobroma umbraticum | reverse complement strand
ATGTTTCTCAAGCTAGACATTCAATTATAGTGTGTTTTAGCCAAAAATGTAAAATAAGTCAACTTAAAATCAATTATTAGATCATAAAATCATTTAAAGCAAGAAATAAGGCTTTCGAAGGAATGGGTGACTATAAGTAGACTTTTTTTGCCAATGAATGCTTTTTTCTTTATGTTTCTCGAGGTAAACAGTCAATTATAGTCTGTTTTAACAAAAAATATAAAAAACATCTACCTAAAAACGATTATGAGATTATA
>NW_018400200.1:3068-3291 GCF_002168275.2 Theobroma umbraticum | reverse complement strand
AAGCGAGTAATAAGGCTTTTAAAGCGATTATAAAATCTATTACGAGATTATAAAACTATTTAAAGCGAGTAATATGGCTTTTAAAGGAATGGATGACTATAAATGGACTTTTCCTACCAATGAATGTCTTTTCCTTCACGTTTCTAGAGCTAAACATTCAATTATAATTTATTTTAAATAATAATGTAAAAACATTTGAACTTAAAATCAATTTTGAGATTAT
>NW_018400200.1:2908-3044 GCF_002168275.2 Theobroma umbraticum | reverse complement strand
GGCTTTTGAAGGAATAGGAGACTATAAATGGACTTTTCTTGTCAATGAACACTTATTTCTTCATGTTTTTTGAGGTAGACAATCAATTATAGTCTGTTTTAACAAAAAATGTAAAAAAATCCAACTTAAAATCAAT
>NW_018400200.1:2597-2717 GCF_002168275.2 Theobroma umbraticum | reverse complement strand
ATAGGAGACTATAAATGGACTTGTCTTGTCAATAAATGCTTGTTTCTTCATGTTCCTCGAGGTAGATATTTAATTATAGTCTGTTTTAACAAAAAATGTAAAACAATTCAACTTAAAATC
>NW_018400200.1:2317-2452 GCF_002168275.2 Theobroma umbraticum | reverse complement strand
TTTTATTTTTGTTTCTCGAGGTAAACATTCAATTATAGTTTGTTTTAACTAAAACTCTAAAAATATTCAACTTAAAACCAACTATGAGATTATAAAACTATTTAAAGCTAGTAATAAGGCTTTTGAAGGAATGGG
>NW_018400200.1:1950-2074 GCF_002168275.2 Theobroma umbraticum | reverse complement strand
AATGAATGTCTTTTTCTACACGTTTCTCGAGGCAAACATTCAATTATAGTCCGTTTTAATGAAAAATATAAAAAAAATTCAACTTAAAATCAATTATGAGATTATAGAATCATTTAAAGAGAGT
>NW_018400200.1:1760-1939 GCF_002168275.2 Theobroma umbraticum | reverse complement strand
TGAAGGAATGGGTGACTATAAATGGACTTTTCTTCTCAATGAATAGTTTTTTCTAATGTTTCCCGAAGCTAACATTCAATTATAGTTTGTTTTAACCAAAAATGTAAAAACATTCAGCTTAAATCCAATTATGAGATTATAAAACAATTTAAAGCAAGTAATAAGGCTTTTGAAGGAAT
>NW_018400200.1:1367-1634 GCF_002168275.2 Theobroma umbraticum | reverse complement strand
CATGTTTCTTGAGGTAAACATTCATTTATAGTCTGTTTTAACTAAAAAAGTGAACAATTTTTAACTCAAAATCAATTATGAGATTATAAATCAATTTAAAGCGAGTAATAAGGCCTTTGAATGAATATGAGACTATAAATGGACTTTTCTTACCAATGAATGCTTTTTTCCTCATGTTTCCAGAATAAACATTCAATTATAGTCTGTTTTAATAAAAAATGTAAGAAAATTCAACCTAAAATCAATTATGAGATTACAAAACCATTT
>NW_018400200.1:1164-1298 GCF_002168275.2 Theobroma umbraticum | reverse complement strand
AAATGTAAAAAAATTCAACTTAAAATCAATTATGAGATTGCAAAACCATTTAAAATGAGTAATAAAACTTTTTAAGGAATGGGCGACTATAAATAGACTTTTCCTGCGAATAAATGCTTATTTCTTCATGTTTC
>NW_018400200.1:846-958 GCF_002168275.2 Theobroma umbraticum | reverse complement strand
GTAATAAGGCTTTTGAAGGAACGGGTGACTATAAATGTACTTTTCTTGCCAGTGATCACTTTTTTCTTTATGTTTCTTGAGGTAAACATTCAATTATAGTCTGTTTTAACTA
>NW_018400200.1:679-812 GCF_002168275.2 Theobroma umbraticum | reverse complement strand
AATGAATGCCTTTTTCTGCACGTTCTTGAGATAAACATTCAATTATAGTCTATTTTAACTAAAAATATAAAAAAATTCGACTTAAAATTAATTATGAGATTATAAAACAATTTAAAGAGAGTAGTAAGGCTTT
>NW_018400200.1:529-646 GCF_002168275.2 Theobroma umbraticum | reverse complement strand
AGGAATGGATGACTATAAATGGACTTTTCTTCTCAATGAATGGTTTTTTCTGCATGTTTCTAGAGACAAGCATTCAATTATAGTCTATTTTAACTAAAAATGTGAAAAAATTCAGCT
>NW_018400200.1:0-121 GCF_002168275.2 Theobroma umbraticum | reverse complement strand
TAAATATTTAATTATAGTGTGTTTTAACTAGAAATATAAAACAATTCAACTTAAAATCAATTATTACATTACAAAACCATTTAAAGTGAGTAATAAGGCTTTTGAAGGAATGGGTAACTAT
>NW_018400199.1:1080-1198 GCF_002168275.2 Theobroma umbraticum | reverse complement strand
TTTTATTAAAACATATTATAATTGAATGTCTAGCTTGAGAAACATGAAGAAAAATACAGTCATTGGCAAGAAAAGTCCAATTATAGTCACCTATTCCTTTAAAAGCCTTGTTACTCAC
>NW_018400199.1:736-1070 GCF_002168275.2 Theobroma umbraticum | reverse complement strand
TTTATAATCTCAAAATTGATTTAAATTTGAATTCTTTGTACCCTTTTGGTTAAGACAAACTGAATTGAAAGTCTACCTTGAGAAACATAAAGAACAAAACATTCATTGGAAAGAAAAGTCCATTTATAGTCACTTATACCTTCAAAAACCTCATTACTCGCTTTAAATGGTTGTATAATGCCATAATTGATTTTAAGTAAACTTTTTTACATTTTGGTTAAAACAGACTGTAATTGGATGTCTACTTCAAGAAACATAAAGAAAAAGGCATTTATTGGCAAGAAAAGTCCATTTCTCATCACCCATTCCTTCAAAAGCCTTATTACTCACTTTA
>NW_018400199.1:0-330 GCF_002168275.2 Theobroma umbraticum | reverse complement strand
AAGCCTTATTACTCGCTTTACATGGTTTTATAAAGCCATAATTGATTTTAAGTTAAACTTTTTTATATTTTTAATTAAAACACACTAGAATTGATGTCTACCTTGAGAAACGTAATGAAAAAGATATTCATTGACTAGAAAAGTCTATTTATTGTTACTCATTCCTTCAAAAGCCTTTTTAATCACTTTTAATGGTTTTATAATCTCAAAATTGATTTAAATTTGAATTCTTTGTACATTTTTGTTAAAACAGATTATAATTGAACGTCAACCTCTAAAAATGTGAAGAAAAAGGCATACATTGGCAAGAAAAATCTATTTATAGTCACC
>NW_018400198.1:8510-8644 GCF_002168275.2 Theobroma umbraticum | reverse complement strand
GATTGTGAGATATTTGCAAATGACCCTTGACATGCATAAGCATGATTCATTATAGCCATTACATATTTCATAAATCATTTGGAGCATAATGAAACAAAATTAAGTGATATCAAGCCCATGATTTTTCACAAAGC
>NW_018400198.1:8414-8500 GCF_002168275.2 Theobroma umbraticum | reverse complement strand
TTGATACAGGAATTGCATAAATCTGATTTTGCTGGGTATTTCTCTCATGATTGGTGAAATTGATTGAAAAGGATTTCTTAAGCATG
>NW_018400198.1:7809-7950 GCF_002168275.2 Theobroma umbraticum | reverse complement strand
TTTTCTTGAAGAATCTTTGATCATACATGTCCAAAATGATGTTTTAACATGATTAAAATGAAATTCTAAATTGTTCTCACACAAAATCATGTTTTGAGATCATTATACCTTGGAACATTGCATGTTTTGCACCTTTTTCTA
>NW_018400198.1:7011-7158 GCF_002168275.2 Theobroma umbraticum | reverse complement strand
TAATCCAATTGGATTTTCATGTGCACATATAGAAAATATCTTCTCATGAAAATTAAATGTTCAAATGCTAAGCTAGGAACAATTCTTGAAATATATTTTACGTTTGAGCTCAATGGTTGCATATTTTTTGAATGGGTATATGTCTAT
>NW_018400198.1:6875-7001 GCF_002168275.2 Theobroma umbraticum | reverse complement strand
TGCTTACATTTTGATGAACAAAATTGGAATCATGATTGAGGAAGATAGCTATTTTATTTCTTATAAGCATGGTTGTGCTTATTTGATCATAACTCTCATACATGACTAAAATAAATGCAAAATGCT
>NW_018400198.1:6397-6570 GCF_002168275.2 Theobroma umbraticum | reverse complement strand
TTGCTTGGCTGATTGATATTGAGAATAAATAATGAATTCTTGATGATGATTAATGATTCTTGATGATAATTGAGAATGATGGTTGAAGACTAATGACTCCTTAGACATGCCTAGGAGCCACTTTGCAAATATTTCTTGAAATGTGAGTATTTGATACATATGTTGAACATCTA
>NW_018400198.1:5879-6322 GCF_002168275.2 Theobroma umbraticum | reverse complement strand
TTCTAGGCTCATGATTTCTCTCCCAATGTTTGATTTATTAAGGATTTCTAACAATTTTTTTTTGAGCTTATGATTTCTTAAGGGGGAGTCAATGATTGTCATTGATTTCATAAGGAATTAAACCATTTAAAATGGGTAATAAGGCTTTTGAAGGAATGAGTGACTATGAATGGACTTTTCTTGCCAATAAATGACTTTTTCTTCATATTTCTCGACGTATGCATTCAGTTATATTCTGTTTTAACCAATAATGTAAAGAAAAACTGAACATAAAATCAATTATGAGAATATAAAACTATTTAAAGCGAGTAATTAGGCTTTTGAAAGAATAGGAGACTATAAATAATTTTTTTTACCAATAAATGCCTTTTTCTTCATGTTTCTTGATTTAGACATTCAATTATAACCTGTTTTAATCAAGAAAGTAAAAAAATTTGAACTTA
>NW_018400198.1:5679-5848 GCF_002168275.2 Theobroma umbraticum | reverse complement strand
AGTGAGTAATAAGGCTTTTAAAGGAATGAGTGACTATAAATAGACTTTTTTTGCAAATGAATTCAATTTTTTTCACGTTTCTAAAGGTAGACATTCATTTATAGTCTATGTCAATCAAAAGTATAAAAAAATCAACTTAAAATCAATTATAAGTTTATAAAACTGTTTA
>NW_018400198.1:5484-5669 GCF_002168275.2 Theobroma umbraticum | reverse complement strand
TAAGGCTTTTGAAAGAATGGGAGACTATAAATGGACTTTTCTTCTAAATAAATAGGTTTTTTTATACGTTTCCTGAGGCAGACATTCAATTAAAGTCTGTTTAACAAAAAATGTAAGAAAGTCATCTTAAAATCAATTATGAGATTATAAAACCATTTCAAGCAACTAATAAGGCTTTTGAAGGA
>NW_018400198.1:5352-5474 GCF_002168275.2 Theobroma umbraticum | reverse complement strand
ATAAATGGACTTTTCTTCCAAATAATTGGGTTTTTTACACATTTTTCGAGGCGGTATGGAATTATAGTCTATTTTAATAGAAAATATAAAAAATTCAACTTAAAATCAATTATAAGATTATA
>NW_018400198.1:5084-5342 GCF_002168275.2 Theobroma umbraticum | reverse complement strand
AAGCGAGTAATAAGGCTTTCGAAGGAATGGGAGAATATAATTGTACTTTTCTTCCAAATAAATGGATTTTTCTATAAGTTTCTCAAGGCAGGGGTTTAATTATAATCTGCTTTATTGAGAAATGTAAAAAATTCAACTTCAATAAATTATGAGATTATAAAACCGTTTAAAGCAAGTAATACGACTTTTAAATGAATGCGTGGCTAGAAATGGACTTTTCTTGCCAATGAATGCTTTTTTCTTCACATTTCTTGATGT
>NW_018400198.1:5004-5074 GCF_002168275.2 Theobroma umbraticum | reverse complement strand
TTATAATCTGTTTTAATCAAAAAAGTAAAAAATAATTGAACCTAGAATTAATTATGAGATTATAAAACTA
>NW_018400198.1:4828-4994 GCF_002168275.2 Theobroma umbraticum | reverse complement strand
GTAATAAGGCTTTTAAAAGAACGGGAGCATATAAATGGACTTTTCTTGCTAGTGTATGTTTTTTTCTTCCGGTTTCATTAGGTAGACATTCAATTATATTCTGTTTTTGTTGAAAATATAAAAAAATTCAACTTAAAATCAATTGTGAGATTATAAAACTATTTAA
>NW_018400198.1:3103-4728 GCF_002168275.2 Theobroma umbraticum | reverse complement strand
TCATATTAAAACAAACTATAATTGAATGCCTATCTTGAAAAACATGTAGAAAAAGCCATTTATTTGAAAGAAAACTCCATTTATAGTCTCTCATTCCTTCAAAAGCCCTATTACTCGCTTTAAATGCTTTTTTAATCTCATAATTGATTTAAGTAAATTTTTTTATATTTTTTGTTAAAACAGACTATAATTAAATGCTTGCCTAGGGAGACGTGGAAAAAGCCATTTATTTGAAAGAAAAGTTCATTTATAGTCTCTCGTTCCTTCAAAAGCCTTATTAGTCCCTTTAAATGATTTTATAATCTCATAATTGATTTTAAGTTGAAATTTTTACATTTTTCATTAAAAGAGACTATAATTGAACGCTTGCCTCAGGAAACATATACAAAAACTCATTTATTTAAAAGAAAAGTCTATTTATAGTCTCTTATTCCTTCAAAAGCCTTACTACTTGCTTTTAATGGTTTCATAATCTGATAATTGATTTTAAGATGTACTTTTTTTATTTTTTGTTAAAACAGATTATAATTGAATGCATGTCTTGAGAAACATGCAGAGAAACCCATTTATTTTGAAACAACATCCATTTATAGTCTCACATTCCTTCAAAAGCCTTATTACTCGCTTTAAATGGTTTTATAATCTCACAATTGATTTTAAATTGAATTTTTTTATATTTTTGAAGAAAACAGAATATAATTAAATGTCTACCTAATGAAACGTGAAGAAGAAAGTATACACTAACAAGAAAAGTCCATTTATATGCACCCGTTCTTTCAAAAGACTTATTACTCATTTTAAATAGTTTTATAGTCTCATAACTGATTCTAAGTTCAGTTATTTTTACTTTTTTGATTAAAACAGATTATAATTGAATGTCTACATCAAGAAACATGAAGAAAAAAGAATTCATTGGTAAGAAAAGTCCATTTCTAGCTACGCGTTCTTTCAAAAGCCTTATTACTCGCTTTAAATGGTTTTATAATCTCATAATTGATTGAAGTTGAATTTTTTACATTTCTCAATAAAGCAAACTATAATTGAAGGCCTGCCTTGAGAAACCTGTAGGAAAACTCATTTATTTGGAAGAAAATTCTAATTATATTCTTCTATTCCTTTGAAAGCCTTATTACTCGCTTTAAATAGTTTTATAATCTCATAATTGATTTTAAGTTGAATTTTTTATATTTTCATTAAAATAGACTATAATTCAATACCTACCTCAAAAAATATGTAGAAAACCCAGTTATTTGGAAGAAAAGTCCATTTATAGTCTTTTATTCCTTCAAAAGTCTTATTAGTCGCTTTAAATGGTTTTATAATCTCATAATTGATTTTAAGTTGACTTTTTTACATTTTTTGTCAAAACAGACTTTAATTGAATGCTTGCCTCTGGAAGCGTATAAAAAAACCTATTTGTTTAGAAGAAAAATCCATTTATAGTCTCCCATTCCTTCATAAGCCTTATTACTCGCTTTAAACAGTTTTATAAACTTATAATTGATTTTAAGTTGATTTTTTTTACATTTTTGATTAAAATAGATTATAAATGAATGTCTACCTTCAGAAACGTGAAAAAAAATGAACTCATTTGCAAGAAAAGTCTATTTATAGTCACTCATTCC
>NW_018400198.1:2846-3086 GCF_002168275.2 Theobroma umbraticum | reverse complement strand
TCACTTTAAATGGTTTTATAATCTCAAAATTGATTTTAAGTTCAAATTTTTTTAGTTTCTTCATTAAAATGGGTTATAATTGAATGTCTACATCAAGAAACATGAAAAAAAAGGCATTCATTGGTAAGAAAAATCTATTTATAGTCTACCATTTCTTCAAAAGCCTAATTACTAGCTTTAAATGGTTTTATAATCTCATAATTGATTTTACGTTCAGTTTTTTTTATAGTATTGGTTAAA
>NW_018400198.1:1656-2746 GCF_002168275.2 Theobroma umbraticum | reverse complement strand
AAAAAAACCTGAACATAAAATCAATTATGAGATTATTAAACTATTTAAAGTGAGTAATTAAGCTTTTGAAGGAATGAGAGACTATAAATGAATTTTTCTTATCAATGAATGCCTTTTTCTTTATGTTTCTTGATGTAGACATTCAATTATAACCTGTTTTAATCAAGAAAGTAAAAAAATTTGAACTTAAAATCAATTTTGAGATTATAAAACTATTTAAAGTGAGTAATAAGGCTTTTAAAGGAATGCATGACTATAAATAGACTTTTCTTGCAAATGAATTTATTTTTTTTCACGTTTCTAAAGGTAGACATTCATTTATAGTCTATTTTAATCAAAAATGTAAAAACAATTAACTTAAAATCAATTATAAGTTTATAAAACTATTTAAAGCGAGCAATAAGGCTTATGAAGGAATAGGAGACTATAAATGGACTTTTCTTCTAAATAAATAGGTTTTTTATACATTTCTAGAGGTAGGCATTCAATTAAAGTTTGTTTTAACAAAAAATGTAAAAAATTTAACTTAAAATCAATTATGAGATTATAAAACCATTTAAAGTGACTAATAAGGCTTTTGAAGGAATGGAAGACTATAAATGGACTTTTCTTCCAAATAACTGGGTTTTCTATACATTTTTCGAGACGGGTATTGAATTATAGTCTATTTTAATGAAAATATAAAAAATTTAACTTAAAACCAATTATGAGATTATAAAAGCATTTAAAGCGAGTAATAAGGCTTTCGAAGGAGTGGGAGAATATAATTGGACTTTTCTTCCAAATAAATGGGTTTTTCTACAGGTTTCTTCAAGCAGGTATTCAATTATAGTCTGCTTTATTGAGAAATGTAAAAAATTTAACTTCAATCAATTATGAGATTATAAAACCATTTAAAGCGAGTAATAAGGCTTTTGAATGAATGCGTGGCTAGAAATAGACTTTTCTTGCCAATGAATGCCTTTTTCTTCACGTTTCTTGATGTAGACATTCAATTATAATCTAATAATTAATTTTAAGTTGAATTGTTTTACACTTTGGGTCAAAACATATTATATTTAAATGTCTACCTTGAGAAACATAAAGAAAA
>NW_018400198.1:1455-1556 GCF_002168275.2 Theobroma umbraticum | reverse complement strand
ATTTTAAGTTCAATTATTTTTACTTTTTTGATTAAAATAGATTATAATTGAATACTTACATCAAGAAACGTAAAGAAAAAGGCATTCATTGGCAAGAAAAG
>NW_018400198.1:1372-1445 GCF_002168275.2 Theobroma umbraticum | reverse complement strand
GCCACGCATTCATTCAAATGCCTTATTACTCGCTTTAAATAATTTTATAATCTCATAATTGATTGAAGTTGAA
>NW_018400198.1:1220-1362 GCF_002168275.2 Theobroma umbraticum | reverse complement strand
TTCTCAATAAAGCAGACTATAATTGAATGACCTCCTTGAGAAAGTTGTAGAAAAACTCATTTATTTGGAAGAAAAGTCCAATTATATTCTCTCATTCCATCGAAAGTCTTATTACTCGCTTTAAATGGTTTTATAATCTCAT
>NW_018400198.1:912-1210 GCF_002168275.2 Theobroma umbraticum | reverse complement strand
AAGTTAAATTTTTTATATTTTTCATTAAAATAGACTATAATTCAATACCCGCCTCGAAAAATTTGTGGAAAACCCAGTTATTTGGAAAAAAGTTCATTTATAGTCTTCCATTCCTTCAAAAGCCTTATTAGTCTCTTTAAATGGTTTTATAATCTTATCATTGATTTTAAGTTGACTTTTTTAAATTTTTTTTAAAACAGACTTTAATTAAATGCCTGTCTCAGAAAACGTATAAAAAAACTTATTTATTTAGAAGAAAAGTCTATTTATAGTCTTCCATTCCTTCAAAAGCCTTATT
>NW_018400198.1:769-902 GCF_002168275.2 Theobroma umbraticum | reverse complement strand
AACAGTTTTATAAACTTATAATTGATTTTAAGTTGATTTTTTTTATATTTTTGATTAAAATAGACTATAAATGAATATCTACCTTCAGAAACATGAAAAAAATCGAATTCATTTGCAAGAAAAGTCTATTTAT
>NW_018400198.1:580-759 GCF_002168275.2 Theobroma umbraticum | reverse complement strand
TCCTTTAAAAGCCTTATTACTCACTTTAAATGATTTTCTGATCTCAAAATTAATTTTAGGTTCAAATTTTTTACTTTCTTGATTAAAATAGGTTATAATCGAATGTTTACATCAAGAAACATGAAGAAAAAAAGGCATTCATTGGTAAGAAAAATCCATTTATAGTCTCCTATTCCTTC
>NW_018400198.1:417-570 GCF_002168275.2 Theobroma umbraticum | reverse complement strand
TTACTCGCTTTAAATGATTTTATAATCTTATAATTGATTTTATGTCCAGTTTTTCTTTACATTATTAGTTAAAACAGACTATAATTGAATGCCTACATAGAGAAACGTGAAGAAAAAGTCATTTATTGGCAAGAAAAGTCCATTTATAGTCAC
>NW_018400198.1:0-122 GCF_002168275.2 Theobroma umbraticum | reverse complement strand
GTTCAATTATTTTTATGTTTTTGATTAAAACAGATTATAGTTGAATGTCTACATTGAGAAACATGAAGGAAAAAGTATTGATTGGTAAGTAAAGTCTATTTATAGTCACCCATTCCTTCAAA
>NW_018400197.1:2170-2284 GCF_002168275.2 Theobroma umbraticum | reverse complement strand
TATGGTTGATAATAGTTACCCTCAAGATAGAGATGGACGAGAACATAGTGAGATATAAGCATTCTTATACTTATACAGAAGGATACCATGGCACATACACAAGTTGGGAAATAG
>NW_018400197.1:1588-1779 GCF_002168275.2 Theobroma umbraticum | reverse complement strand
TTTTTTCAATAATAATGTTTTGATTACAAGCAAACCTTTCCATTGTATCTCAGGCGGATGTTTTTTAGAGCCATTTTGGCTAGTGCCACTCATTATGATTTAGAGCTGCACCAGATGGATGCTATAGCTGCTCTTCCAAATGAAAATCATGTTGAAGAGGTCTATATGTCACAAAGTGAAGGATTGAGAAA
>NW_018400197.1:1033-1167 GCF_002168275.2 Theobroma umbraticum | reverse complement strand
CGTTTCGGCCAAGTTATATAATGAGTTGTTTATCTTTACTTTGTTCAAGCATTCGAGTTCAAGTAAGTTCACTTGAGTCGATTAAAATTCTTCTCATTTTGGTTCAGTTTATTTAAATTTCAAGTCAAAATGGT
>NW_018400197.1:522-641 GCF_002168275.2 Theobroma umbraticum | reverse complement strand
ATTCTTAATCCATTGGAAAGCTAAGAGACAGGGATAAAACTTTTATGTTTACCAGTTTGCCCAGTTCAGAACATATCAGGGTAAAACTCACATTTGAAGTTCAAAAACTGCCACAGCAC
>NW_018400197.1:0-113 GCF_002168275.2 Theobroma umbraticum | reverse complement strand
TTACTAGATATTATGAGCCATATAGGATAGGGATATACCTATAGGCTATATGTAGCCATATTAGAGCCTGAACTTAATGAATCTATTTTAATTTCAATCCACATAGGGATATA
>NW_018400196.1:2298-2469 GCF_002168275.2 Theobroma umbraticum | reverse complement strand
TTACCCACTCCTTCGAAAGTCTTATTACTCGGTTTAAATGATTTTATAATCTCAGAATTGATTTTAAGTTGAAATTTTTGTTAAAACAGACAATAATTAAATGTCTGCCTCGAGAAACATGCAAAAAAGCTAGTCATTGAGAAGAAAAGTCTATTTATAGTCACTCATTCC
>NW_018400196.1:2164-2288 GCF_002168275.2 Theobroma umbraticum | reverse complement strand
AACATTTTTTATTAAAACATACTATAATTGAATGTCCACCTCGGGAAACATGTAAAAAAAAGCCATTCACTGAGAAAAAAAGTCTATTTATAGTCACTCATTCCTTCAAAAGCCTTATTACCCA
>NW_018400196.1:2003-2130 GCF_002168275.2 Theobroma umbraticum | reverse complement strand
AAGTTGAATTTTTTTATATTTTTCTTTAAAACAGACAATAATTGAATGTCTAACCCGAGAAACGTGCAGGAAAAGTCATTGATTGAGAAGAAAAGTTTATTTATAGTCACTCATTCCTTCAAAAGGC
>NW_018400196.1:1899-1993 GCF_002168275.2 Theobroma umbraticum | reverse complement strand
CTTTAAATAGTTTTTCAATCTCATAATTGATTTTAAGTTACATTTTTTAAAATTTTTGATTAAAACATACTATAATTGAATGACTACCTCAAGA
>NW_018400196.1:1793-1889 GCF_002168275.2 Theobroma umbraticum | reverse complement strand
AACAAGCATTCATTGACAAGAAAAGTCCATTTAGAGTCACGCATTCATTTAAAAACTTATTACTTGCTTTAAATGGTTTTATAATCTCATAATTGA
>NW_018400196.1:1673-1783 GCF_002168275.2 Theobroma umbraticum | reverse complement strand
AATTTTTTATATTTTTCTTTAAAACAGATAATAATTGAATGTCAAACTCAAGAAATATGTAGAAAAAGCCATTGATTGAGAAGAAAAGGCCATTTATAGTCACCAATTCC
>NW_018400196.1:1070-1235 GCF_002168275.2 Theobroma umbraticum | reverse complement strand
AAAGGCTTGTTACCTGCTTTTAATAGTTTTATAATCTCATAATTGATTTTAAACTGAATTTTTTTGTATTTTTTATTAAAATAGACTATAATTGAATATCTACATTGGGAAACGTGTAAAAAAAGCCTATTCATTGAGAAAAAAAGTCCATTTATAGCTACCCAT
>NW_018400196.1:745-868 GCF_002168275.2 Theobroma umbraticum | reverse complement strand
CAAAAAGTCATTCATTGAGAAGAAAAGTCCATTTATTGTTACTCATTCCTTCAAAAGCCTTCTTACCCACTTTAAATAGTTTTATAATCTCATAATTGATTTTAAGTCAAATTTTTTTATATT
>NW_018400196.1:405-573 GCF_002168275.2 Theobroma umbraticum | reverse complement strand
CTTATTACTCGGTTTAAATAATTTTATAATCTCATAAATGATTTTAAGTTGAAATTTTTTACAATTTTCGTTAAAAATAGACAATAATTAAATGTCTGTCTCGAGAAACGTGCAAAAAGCTAGTAATTGAGAAGAAAAGTCTATTTATAGTCACTCATTCCTTCAAAA
>NW_018400196.1:217-395 GCF_002168275.2 Theobroma umbraticum | reverse complement strand
CCACTTTAAATAGTTTTATAATCTCATAATTAATTTTAAGTTGAACTTTTTGACATTTTTTATTAAAACAGACTATAATAAAACATTTACCTTGAGAAACGTGCAAAAAATATCATTAATTGAGAATAAAAGTCCATTTATAGTCACTCATTCCTTCAGAAGGCTTATTACTCACTTT
>NW_018400196.1:0-186 GCF_002168275.2 Theobroma umbraticum | reverse complement strand
TGAATTTTTTTACATTTTTGATTAAAACATACTATAATTGATTGTCTAGCTCGAGAAATGTGAAGAAACAAGCATTCATTGACAAGAAAAGTCTTTTTAGAGTCACTCATTCCTTCAAAAAGCTTATTACTAGCTTTCAATAGTTTTATAATCTCATAATTGATTTTAAGTTGAATTTTTTATATT
>NW_018400195.1:1604-1719 GCF_002168275.2 Theobroma umbraticum | reverse complement strand
TTTGAACTATGATCCTTAATGGTTGAGTGACATTTTTCAAATGAAATGCAAGATTATCATCATATTGAGCATGGTTACTTCATATGTTTATAACTAGATGGTGGATGTTTGTTGA
>NW_018400195.1:1241-1344 GCF_002168275.2 Theobroma umbraticum | reverse complement strand
AGATTTGACCAACTAGGTTCCTTTTATGGCTCAAGGAAACTAGAGTAGAAAAGTTTATAACCATCTTAGTAGAAAAGCATGTGATAGATTTAATTTTATGCGA
>NW_018400195.1:1099-1231 GCF_002168275.2 Theobroma umbraticum | reverse complement strand
TTTTAATCGGAGGCTTGTTGAGCACACTCAAGGCCACACTTTTACACCAGTATGTTTGAGCTATTGGTGGGTCTTACGCAACTAGTTTCATAAAATCCAGATGCTTGGAAACTTGATTATTATGGAAACTAG
>NW_018400195.1:597-768 GCF_002168275.2 Theobroma umbraticum | reverse complement strand
TTTATTTTATCTATTTAGGCATCATTTATATACATGGCTAATAATTTGTCATTGTGGAGCATCTTGGATGCTTATAAACTCACTGGCCTAAACTTCCTTGATTGGTTTTGGAACCTCAAGATCGTCTTGAAACAAGGAAAGAAATCTTGTCCTTGACACTCACATTCCACC
>NW_018400195.1:247-405 GCF_002168275.2 Theobroma umbraticum | reverse complement strand
TAGACCCCATGTGCTGAAAATGATTGGACTCATCTAGAGACTTGGACAATTGGGATTAACAATGGATCATGAGCTAAGTATGGACTTAGTTGTACAATCTCTTCTTGACAAGTTTAGTCAGTTTGTGTTGAACTTCCATATGAATCGATTGAAAGCCA
>NW_018400195.1:114-237 GCF_002168275.2 Theobroma umbraticum | reverse complement strand
ACTTTTGAATATGGTAGACACGGCAGAGAGGTTTATCAGGAAAGATAAAGGATCATTGCTTCTTGTTTCTTCTTCTAAGGCTCATACGAAGCAACAGAAGAAGAAAGCCCAAAAGGGGAAGAA
>NW_018400195.1:0-104 GCF_002168275.2 Theobroma umbraticum | reverse complement strand
CAAAATGAGCAGGTGCTGAAGCCTAAGGGAGTTGTCAAAAAGGACAGAGAGAAAGATATTTGCCATCATTGTGGCAAACTTGGGCATTGGAGAAGGAACTACAA
>NW_018400193.1:2117-2245 GCF_002168275.2 Theobroma umbraticum | reverse complement strand
TTTACATTTTTTATTAAAACAGACAATAATTGAGTGTCTATCTCGAGAAACATGAAGGAAAAAGTATTCATTACCAAGAAAAGTCCATTTATAGTCACCTATTCCTTCAAAAGCCTTATTACTCACTT
>NW_018400193.1:1628-1755 GCF_002168275.2 Theobroma umbraticum | reverse complement strand
CTTTTTACTCGCTCTCAATGGTTTTATAATCTCATAATTGATTTTAAGTTTAATGTTTTTACATTTTTCAGTAAAATAGAGTATAATTGAATGTCTGCCTTGGGAAACGTAAAGAAAAAATATTCAT
>NW_018400193.1:1287-1402 GCF_002168275.2 Theobroma umbraticum | reverse complement strand
CTAAAACAGACGATAATTGAATGTTTGCCTTAAGAAACCTGAAGACAAAAGCATTCATTGCTACGAAAAGTCTATTTATAGCCTCTCATTCCTTCAACAGCCTTTTTACTTGTTC
>NW_018400193.1:629-755 GCF_002168275.2 Theobroma umbraticum | reverse complement strand
ACTCACTTTAAATGGTTTTATAATCTAATAATTGATTTTAAGTTGAATATTTTTTATTTTTGATTAAAACAGACTATAATTGAATATTTATCTCAGTAAACGTGAAGAAACGGGCATTCATTGACA
>NW_018400193.1:133-418 GCF_002168275.2 Theobroma umbraticum | reverse complement strand
CAAGAAAAGTTCGTATATAGCCTCCCAATCCTTCAAAAGGCTTATTACTAGCTTGAAATGGTTTTATAATGTAATAATTGATTTTAACTTGAGTTTTTTATATTTATGATTAAAGCAGACAATAATTGAATGTCTATTTCAAGAAATATAAAGAAAAAAGCATTCATTGGCAAGAAAAATCTATTTATAGCGCCCACTCCTTCAAAAGCCCTGTTACTCACTTTCAATGGTTTTCTAATCTCATAATTGATTTCAACTTAAATTTTTTTACATTTTTGATTAAAA
>NW_018400193.1:0-123 GCF_002168275.2 Theobroma umbraticum | reverse complement strand
TTGAATGTCTATATCGAGAAACTTGAGGAAAAAAGTATGCATTATGATGAAAAGTCTATTTATAGTCATCTATTCCTTCAAAAGCCTTATTACACGCTTGGAATGGTTTTATAATGTCATAAT
>NW_018400192.1:1679-1873 GCF_002168275.2 Theobroma umbraticum | reverse complement strand
TTTTAATTTAAATTTTTTTATATTTTTTATTAAAACAGATTATAATTGAATGTTGACCTCGGGAAACATGAAGAAAAAGACATTTTTTGGCAAAAAAGATCCATTTGTAGTCACCCATGCCTTCGAAGCCTTATTACTCATTTTAAATAATTTTTGAATCTCATAATTAGTTTTCAGTTAAACTTTTTTCCATT
>NW_018400192.1:1577-1669 GCF_002168275.2 Theobroma umbraticum | reverse complement strand
ACAGATTATAATTAAATGTCTGCCTTAAAAAACGTAAACAAAATGATATCCATTGGCGGGATAAGTCTATTTATAATCACCCATGCCTTCGA
>NW_018400192.1:1401-1567 GCF_002168275.2 Theobroma umbraticum | reverse complement strand
ACTCGCCTTAAATCTTTTTATAACTTTATAATTGATTTTAAGTTAAATTTTTTTATATTTTTATTATAAAAGATTATAATTGAAGGTTTGTCTTGAAAAATATGAAGAAATAGATATCCATTGGCAATAAAAGTCTATTTATAGTCATCCATGCCTTCGAAAGCCT
>NW_018400192.1:1274-1389 GCF_002168275.2 Theobroma umbraticum | reverse complement strand
TAAATGATTTTATAACCTCAGAATTGATTTTAATTTGAATTTTTATATATTTTTAATTAAATCAGATTATAATTGAATGTCTGCCTCGAGAAACATGAAGAAAAAGATATTCATT
>NW_018400192.1:814-1090 GCF_002168275.2 Theobroma umbraticum | reverse complement strand
AAGAAAAAGATATCCATTGGTAAAAAAAGTTCATTTATAGTCACCGATGCCATCAAAAGCCTTATTACTCGTTGTAAATGATTTTATAACCTTATAATTGATTTTAATTTAGATTTTTTTATATTTTTGATAAAAACAGATTATAATTGAATGTTTGCCTTGAGAAATGTAAAGAAAAGGATATCCATTGGCAAGAAATGTCCATTTATAGTCACCCATACTTTCAAAAGCTTTATTACTCGTTTTAAATGATTTTATAACCTCATAATTGATTTT
>NW_018400192.1:391-772 GCF_002168275.2 Theobroma umbraticum | reverse complement strand
ATTGAATGTTTGCCTTGAGAAACATGAAGAAAAGATATCCATTGGTAAGAAAAGTCCATTTATAGTAGCTCATGCCTTCGGAAGGCTTATTACTCGCTTTAAATATTTTTACAAACTCATATTTGATTTTAATTTGAATTTTTTTATATTTTTTATTAAAATATATTATAATTAAATGTCTGTCTCGTGAAACCTGAACAAAAAGATATCCATTGGCAAGAAAAGTCCATTTATGGTGACCCATGCCTTCCAAAGCCTTATTACTCGCTTTAAATATTTTTGTAACCTCACAATTGATTTTGATTTGAAATTTTTTATAATTTTTATTGAAATAGATTATAAATGAATCTCTATCTTGAGAAACGTGAAGAAAAAGATATC
>NW_018400192.1:278-381 GCF_002168275.2 Theobroma umbraticum | reverse complement strand
AAAAGTCCATTTATAGTCACACATGCCTTCGAAAGCTTTATTACTCGCATTAAATATTTTTATAACCTCACAATTGATTTTAATTTGAATTTTTTTATATTTT
>NW_018400192.1:135-266 GCF_002168275.2 Theobroma umbraticum | reverse complement strand
ATTATAATTGAATGTTTGCCTCAAGAAACGTGAAGAAAAAGATATCCATTGGCATACAAAGTCCATTTATAGTCACCCTTGCCTTTAAAAGCTTTATTACTCGCTTTAAATGATTTTATAACCTCATAATT
>NW_018400192.1:0-120 GCF_002168275.2 Theobroma umbraticum | reverse complement strand
TTTTTTATATTTTTTATTAAAACAGATTATAATTGAATGTTTACCTCGAAAAACATGAAGAAAAACATATCCATTGACAAGAAAAGTCCATTTATAGTCACCCATGCCTTCAAAGGATTT
>NW_018400191.1:1480-1638 GCF_002168275.2 Theobroma umbraticum | reverse complement strand
TAATTGATTTTGAGTTGAATTTTTTTATATTTTTGGTTAAAACAGATTATAATTAAATATCTATGTCGAGAAACATGAAGAAAAAGTCATTCATATGTAAGGAAAGTCTATTTATAATCACTCATGCCTTTGAAAGCTTTATTACTCACTTTAAATGG
>NW_018400191.1:1387-1470 GCF_002168275.2 Theobroma umbraticum | reverse complement strand
TCATAATTGATTTTAAGTTGAATTTTCTAACATTTTTGGTTAAAATAGATAATAATTGAATATCTACCTCAAGAAACGTGAAG
>NW_018400191.1:846-1356 GCF_002168275.2 Theobroma umbraticum | reverse complement strand
AAAACCTTATTACTCGCTCTAAATGGTTTTATAATCTCATAACTGACTTGAAGTTGTATTTTTTTAACTTTTGGTTAAAATAGATTATAATTTAATATCTACCTCGAGAAAGGTGAAGAATAAGCCATTTATTGGCAAGAAAAGTCCATTTATTCTCACCCATGCCTACCAAAGCCTTATTACTCGCTTTAAATGATTTTATAATGCCATAATTGATTTGAAGTTGAATTTGTTTACATTTTTGGTTAAAACAGATTATAATTGAATGTCTACCCCAAGAAATAAGAAGAAAAAACCATTCATTTGCAAGAAAAGTACATTTATACTCACCCATGCTTTCAAAAGCCTTATTACTCGCTTTCATTTCCTTTATAATCTCATAATTCATTTTAAGTTAATTTTTTTTTACATTTTTATGTAAAACAGATAATAATTGAATATTTGTTTTAAGAAAAGTGAAGAAAGAGCCATTCATTAGTAAGAAAAGCCTATTTATAGTCACCCATGCCT
>NW_018400191.1:652-822 GCF_002168275.2 Theobroma umbraticum | reverse complement strand
AATGGTTTTATAATCTCATAATTGATTTTAAGTTAAATTTTTTTACTTTTTTGGATAAAACAGATAATAATTGAATATCTACCTTGAGAAACATGAAGAAAAGGTCATTCATTCGTAGGAAAAGTCCATTTATAGTCACCCATGCCTTCGAAAGCCTTATTACTTGCTTT